>NW_006921680.1:9959808-9964591 GCF_000298275.1 Orycteropus afer afer
GTATGAAGGGATGGACACTGGGAGGAGGTAACTATGGGGAGGAAGTGGGAGGGGAGCTGCTGCATTGTAAATTTTGGTCAATGACATGAGACAAAGTATAGGTGAACTGCTGTATGAAAAGTGAATATACTCTGTAAATCTTCACCCAAATCCTAATTTAAAAAAATATATATATATATATCCTCAAAAAATTCTAATGTGAAAATAATTACATAATATATCCCTGACTTTGATTTGTTGTTGTTTGTTTTTAAGATCAGGCTTTCAAAACGATTTCATCTTTCTAAGTTTCTAGTTTACATTTTCAATCTTTTCCCTTAATGAAACACTACATTGTATCCTTTATAGCCTACCATGCACAGGTACAAAGCATGATCAATTCAATTAGCAATGGAGCACATGATTGATTTGCCATGGTTTTGGCATAGGGCCTAAGGAATTTGACTGTTAACCAACAGATCCTCAGTTCAAACCCACCAGCCACTCAACAGAAGGAAAGTGGGGCAATCTACTTCCGTAAAGATTTACTGATTCAGAAACCCAATGGGAGTCTCTGTAAGTAGCAATCAACTTGATGGTGATGAGTTTGAATTTCAATATCCAGTTTTAGATCCTAATTTAAATGTTAGGGTCATTAGCATGGGCAGGTTTATATCTTTAACATAAACACTTTATCCTACCACCTTATGCAAATGATTACATACATTATTTGAAATATTTCAATATATGGACAACAATACAATTTCAACCCACAGTATTTTACAATAAATTGCTGTTTTTCAGAACTAGAGAGAATAACAGTGAATATAAGTTATAACACTTACAATATAAACTGCTTATAAAACAACTGAGTTTACTGGCATGTTCTTTGCCTTTGAACTGATATCACATGGATGATTATAGAATGAGGGTTCATGGATATGCACTCTTTCAGTAGCACATTGTTATGTCAACCAGAATTCACCCTCAAAACTTCGTTGCTTCCACATAAGTTATTAAAGTCACTTCTTTTGGTGCACTAAGTGGCAAAAGGAAAAAAAAAAGTCTCAGCAAAGATGCTTCAATTAATTTAAAACACACAATAATGGGCTCTAAAATAACAACTGCATTTTAACCAGTAAGTTCATTAAACATTTTCCTAAACTCATAACCATTATTTTGCTTAGTCAGATGTTTTCTCAAAGGAGAGTTCATTCATTTTAACTGCTTAAAATACTTGATGAATGAAGCAATTTTCTTTTTTTATTTACATTTGCCACTGATAATATTTTATTAAAACAGCACTACAAAAGAGCACATTGTGACTTTAATCAGTGCTTACTTTCGATGGCAATGCTTTGTTTCACATTTAAAACTTTAGAGTTATGATTGTGAATGATACAGAATGGAAATGAGATGTTCCCGGAAATTACTAAAATGCTCTATATTACAAAATTGATACATACCTCCGGTTTAACAAAAATGTAAGCAAAAATACTGATTAAAGACCTATATACATAATAAGGAGTTCCAGTGGAACAGCTGCTAACCAAAAGGTAGGTGATTTGAACCAGCCCTTCTCAGCATGGAAGATGAGGCAGACTTCTTCCTTAAAGATTTATAGTCTTGGAAACCCTATGGTTCTTCTCTATCCCGTATGGTAGCCATGACTCAGAATCAACTTGATGGCAGTGGTTTTTGTTTATTTATCATACAATCATGAGTTTTATTAGTGGTAAATGAAACTTATAATGGTTGGGATAAAAAAATATGCTTTATTGAAAATGAGGTGTTATGGCAGTTGATTTTTTTTTTTTTAACTTCAAGTTTGTTTGAGGACATTAAGTCAAAATTGACTATCTGAGATTGCTAAAATAATAATAATGTCTTTCCTACTTTGCCATTCTAAAATACAATAATCCTACATTCTCATATTTTTGTCCAGTAGAGTTTATAAAGAACAAGAGAGAAGAAAAATCAAAATTGATGTCAGAAGATACTCTGAAACGTGCTTCTCACTGTAAGTAGCTAAAGTGAATGGAAGAAATGATAAAGTAAAAGAGCTGAACAGAAGATTTCAAAAGGCAGCTTGAGGAGAGAAAGTAAAGTATTATAGTGAAATGTGCAAAAACCTAGAGTTAGAAAAACAAAAGGAAGAACATTCTCGATATATCACAAGCTGAAAGAATGGAAGAAAAAAAGCAACCCTTGAGTTGCAATACAGAAGGTTCTATGAGCAAAAATTGAACAACACAGAAGGCATCAAAAGAAGATGGAAGGAATACATGTAGTCATTTTACTTAAAAAAAAATCATCGACGTTCAATCTTTAAATAGGTAGCACATGATCAAGGATCAATGATATGGAAGAAAAATGTTGAACCTGCACTGAAGACATTGGTGAAAAACAAAACAACAGGAACTGATGGAATACCCATTGAGATGTTTCAACAAACCATTGCAGTGCTGGAAGAACTTATCTATCTATTCCAAGAAATTTGGAAGACAGTTACCTGGCCACCTGATTGGAGGAGATCTACTTTTGTGCCCATTCCAATGAAAAGGGATTCAATGGAAAGTAGACATTATTGAATGTTATCATAAATACCACATAAAAGTAAAATTATTTGAACATAATTCAAAAATGATTGCAACAGTACATAATCAGGGAAAGACCAGAAATTCAAGCAAAATTCAGAAGAGGATATAGAAGGAGGGATATCATTACTGATGTCAGATGACTCTTGGCTAATAGCAGAGAATGTCAGAAAGTTGTTTACTTCTGTTTTTTGACTATACAATGGCATTCAACTGTGTAATGCAAACAAAAAGCAACCACTGCCGTGGAGTCAGACCTGACTCATAGCAAACCCTCCTTGGGTTTCTGAGGCACTATCACTATGGAAGTAGATTGCCCAACCTTCCTTCTGGGGAGTGGCTGGTGGGTATGAATCACCAGCCTTCAGGTTAGCAGTCAAATGCTTTAGGAACTCTGCCACCAGAGCTTCCAATTCAATTATGTAAATCACAATAAATTATGAGTAATACTGCAAAGAATGGGAATTCCAGAATACTTAATTGTGCTCATGTGAAGCCTGTACATAAACCAAAAGGTAGTCGTTCAAATAGAACAAGGGGATACTGTGTGGTTTAAAATCAGGAAAGGTGTGTGTGGGGGTTGTATCCTTTCATTGTGCTTAGTTAATCTGTTTGCTGAGCAAATAAGGTGGACTATATGGAGAAGGCGGCAACAGGGTTGGAGGAGAACTCATGAACAACCCACAATGTGTAAATGACACAATCTTGTTTGCTGAAAGAAAAGAAGATTTGAAGCACTTAATGCTGAAGATCAAATACTACAGACTTCAGAATGGATTACACCTCAACATGTTGTTGTTGTTGTTATGTGCCGTCGAGTCAAACCCGAGTCATAGCGACCCCTCCTTGGGTTTCCGATGCAGTATCACTACGGAAGTAGGATTGCCCAACCTTCCTTCCGAGGAGTGGCTGGTGGGTTTGAACCGCCAGCCGTCTGGTTAGCAGGCAAGTGTATTAGCCACTATGCTACCAGAGCTCCCACACCTCAACATAAAAGTAGCAAAAATCATTACAATTGTATATATAATCAATATCATGATCAATGGAGATAATATTGGAATTGTTAAAGATTTTATTTTACTTTGATGCAAAATCAATGCCCATGGAAACCAGTCAAGAAATCAAATCACATATTACATTGGGTAAATCTGTTGTAAAATGCCTCTTTAAAGTGTTAACATGCACAGATGCCACTTTGAGTATTACTAAGGTGCACCTGACCCAAGACATGATATTTTCAATCACCTGATATGCATGTGGAAATCAATAAATGAATAAGGAAGGCCAGCGAAGAATTGATGCATTTGAACTTTTGTGTTGGCAAGAATATTGAAAGAACCTTGGACAGTCCAAAGAATGAGCAAATTTTTCTTGAAAAAAGTACAGCCAGAATGCCCCTTAGTAGTGAGGTTGGTGATATTTTGCCTCATACTTTGGATATGGTATCAGGAGGGACCAGTTCCTGGAAAAGAGTATCATTCATTAAAATAGAGGGTTAGTGAAAAAAACGAAGAAATTAAATGACATGAATTTATGTAGTGGCTGCAACAATGGACCCAAATATAGCACCGATTATGAAAATAGCGGAGGAACATGTAGCTTTTCACTCTGTTGTACACAGGGTCTTCATGAGATGGGACCAGCTCAGCAGTCTACCACCACCACCACCACCACCACCACCACCAAAGGTTTGTTTTGTTTACTGATTTTGTCAAAGAGTGACTTATTTTTATTGATCAATTCTACTTTTCAGCCCCAGGGTTACAGGTGAAGAGAGACAACTCAGGGACGCCCAAAGAAGCAGGCGGGAAGAGCAGGAGAAAGGGGACTAAAAGCCAGGAAGCCAGAGAGAAGACCAATCAGCCAAAGTGATTAGGTAAGGAGAGGAAACTCAGGCCCACCCAAAGCAGCAGGACAGGAAAGCAGGAGAAAGGGGATAAAAGTCAGGAACCAGACATAAGTGCAGTAAGCCCCAGGGATACAGGTGAGGAGAGACAACTCAGGGACACCCAAAGCAGCAGGCCAGAAGAGCAGGAGCTAAAGGGGATTAAAAGTCAGGAAGTCAGACAGAGGAACAGTCAGCCACAGGGACCCAGGTGGGGGTGATACAAGAGGTCTCCAACAGCAAGACAAACTTGTCTGTCGGTTTGTCCTACTGTGGTGACATGTAGACGTGAGTTTTGAGGCTGAGCCTCTGGTGTTTAAAA
>NW_006921680.1:9965565-9966000 GCF_000298275.1 Orycteropus afer afer
GTAGTTGGAAAATTTGGCCTTGGTGACAGAAATAATGCTGGGACTCGTATGGTAGAATTTTACAAGACCAATGACTTGTTCATTGCAAACACCTTTCTTCAACAACACAAACGGAGGCTGTACACGTGAACTTCACCACATGGAACACACAGGAATCAGATTGACTACATCTGTGGCAAGAGGCCGGGGAAAAGCTCAATATCTTCAGCCAAAACCAGGCCAGGAGCTGATTGTGGAACAGACCGTCAACTGCTCATATGCAAATTCAACTTGAAGTTAGAGACAATTAAAACAAGTCCAAGAGAGCCAAAGTATGATCTTGAATATATCCCTCCTGAATATAGATATCATCTAAAGAATAGATTTGATGCATTGAATACCAACGACCAGAAGCTAGATGAATTATGGGAAGATATCAAGAACATTATCCATGAA
>NW_006921680.1:9968246-9972722 GCF_000298275.1 Orycteropus afer afer
GGTGGCTGCGATGATGGGCTCAAGTATAGCAGGGATTGTGGGGCTGGCGCGGGATCAGACAGTGTTTCCGTCTGCTGTGCATGGGGTCGCTGAGTCGGAAACGACTCGACAGCACTTAACAACAACAACAACAACACTTTGTATTATTTTCATACACACACACATATTTCTAGCTTAAGTAAATTTATATTTTTTGATTTATTTAGGCTTAAGTTTTCTATTTTTCTTCTAGTTTTGCTAGTAGAAAGATTGATTCACTTCAAGGATACATCTTTGCTTTCAGTATTTTAAAAATCATATATTCTCTTTGATGCCGTGCTTTGACCATACATGACAGATTTTGACTCATAATTCTCTCAATTTTCAACTGAATGCCAATAGTTCATAATTTCAGTTTGAATTTTCTCTATAATTCAAATGATTTAAATATTTTCCCTCCAGGTAGAAATATGTGTGGAACATTAATCTAGTATTTCTGTTAATTACTAATTTTGTTACATGTGGTAAGTGAATATAACCACTTAATCTCTACTCTGTGCACTCTGTTAAGTTTTCCCTTGTAATCTATAGATATCCAAATGTGAAGTTTGTAGTTGGAAAAAGAAAAAATATATATATAAATGTACAAACCAAAAAAAAAAAAAAAAACCCTCATTGTCATCAAGTCAATTCTGACTCATGTGACCCCCTTTGGGTTTTCTGAGGCAATAAATCTTTACAGAAGTAGGTGCAGAGTTGCTGGTGGGTGTGCACTGCCTATTTTCTGGTTAGCAGTCAAATGCTTTACATATATATAAACTGCATAGATTTCAATTTGTTGAGAAAAATTCTCTATACATCTATTAGTTGTGACTTCTTATTTGTTCTATTGAATGCTTTATATACTTGCATTTTTTTTTCCATTCAAGTCAATTTCTGTGTGTGCAAAAATCTGCTTGTGTGACTGCAGTTTTTTCATCTCTGTGCAGTCAACACAACCTTGACTGCTGAAAGTGAAGATGACTTGAAATACTTACTGATGATAAAGATTAAAGACTACAGTCTGCAGGATGGATTATACTGAAATATAAATAAAAGGAAAACCCTTATCACTGGACCAATTAGCAGCATCACAATAAATGGAGAAAAGATTGGAGTTGTCAAAGATTTCATATTTCTTGGATCCACAATCAGCACCAAGGGAAACAACAGTCAAGAAATCAGATATCCTATTGCACTGGGCAAATCTGTTGCAAAGGATCTCTTTAAAGTGTTGAACAACAAAGATGTCTCTTTGAAGCATAAGGTACACCTAATGCAAGCCATGGTATTTTCAATGGCCTGATATGCATGTGAAAGCTAGACAATGAATAAAGAAGACTGAAGGAGAGTTGATGTATTTGAGTTGTGGTGTTGGCTAAAAATATTGAAAATACCATGGACTGCCAAAGAATGAACAAGTCTGTCCTGGAGAAATGTAGCTGTAATGCTTCTTGGAAGTGAAAACAGCCAGACTTCATCTCACCTACTCTGGTCATGTTGTCTGAATGGACCCTTTCCTGGAGAAGGTTATCATGCTTGGTAAAGTGGAGGGTAAGCAAAAACAGAGGAAAACCTCATCCAGATGAATTGACACAGTGGTTGCAACAATGGGCTCAGATATAGCAGACATTGTGAGAATGGCACATAGGGTTTTATGAGTTGGAGATGACTTGACAGCACCTAACAACAGCAAAAACTGTGCAGTCCTCTCAGCTTTAATTTTACACTTTGAGGTTATTGTTAGTAATATTAAGGCTGATGACTTTTCATATATACTTGGGGAAAGTAACTTTTTTAAATACATAATATTCCTTTGTTATTATTTGTATGATTTTTTGCCTTCAATTTGATTTACTTAAAAAGTAAAATTATTGCACCAAACAAATTTTTGTTAACAAATTACTGCTAATGTCTTTTCTGATTTGTTTTCCCAAACTTAGTGTTATTTTGGTGTGTGTGTGTGTGTGTGTGTAGGGGGGCTGTTTTTGTGATCAGCACATGCTTGAGGTGTTTTTTCCATCCTCTGGGTGCCTCTTCATTTTGAGATAGAATAGTGCCTCACTTAGAACTTTCCAGTTTTTCTACTGTGCCCAATTTTGCTTCTATCTATTGACATTATGTCACAATCTAAATATTCCTATATAAAATACCTAGTTGATTCTATGTATGTGTATGTTATGTACCATTAAGTTTTTTCTGGGATTTAATTATATTAAAAGTCTAAAAGTCTTATTCTGATTATGTTTCCATTGGTGTTGATTTTTTTTGTTGTTGTTGAACTTGAATTTCCATTTCACTGACCAAATTTCTGAAATGGTATTGTTTGTTCTGGAGATAAACTTTAGGCTTTAGATTCGGAGCTCTGGTAGCATAGTGGCTAAGGCACTTGACTGCTAACCAGAAGGCTGGCGGTTCAAACCCACCAGCCACTCCTCGGAAGGAAGGTTGGGCAATCCTACTTCTGTAGTGATACTGCCTCAGAAACCCAAGGAGGGGTCGCTATGAGTCAGGGCTGACTCGACGGCACATAACAACAACAACAACACTAACCTGTAGGTTATAACTGTGTCTGTTTACCATAATTTGCTTCCTATGATTGTAGGCATCCTCCTAAAAAGATTTCTGGGAAAAGATATTCTGACTTTCTTTTAGCTCTTATTGGCCTTCACGGGCTCAGCTGTGAGGTTGCACTGCCTGGCTAGTCTCATTTGCATCATCTCACATATTTTGTCATACCAATTCTCACCCTTATTCCTTATGTTCACATCTTACTGGTGGGATTGCCTCTATAGCTCTTATAGAAATCGTCCCCTATGCATATTTTGACTTTGGTTCTGATGTTTGATCTGATTATTCCCATCTTCTATCTTCCCAGCTTCCTCATCATTTCTGCTAATCTTTTAGCATTTCTTGTTTTCTAGCATGCATATTGCAAGAGTATATTGACAGAGAACATCCAGAAATGCAAGCTGGATTCAGAAGAGGATGTGGAATAAGAGATATCATTGCTGATGTCAGAAGGATCTTGGCTCAAAGGAAAGAATACCAGAAAGATACTTACTTGTGTTTTACTGACTATGCAAAAGTATTAGATTGTGTGGATCATAACAAATCATGGATAATATTGAGAAGGAGGGGAATTCCAGGACACTTGATTGTGCTCACAACAGCATGAATGTGGCAGAGAGAGCCCCCAGGCACAGAATATAGAGTTGTTGCTGGGAAGCAATGCCAGCTCCGGACTATATTCAAAACCACCTTGCAATGAAGTAGGACCATGCTGATATTTCTTTACAAAGTGATGTGAACAGAAATGATGTATTATGAAGATGGTTATGAAGTAAGTATACCTTCCTCATTCCTTCTGTCTTTACATAGCAGGTAGGTTGGGGAGGCAACAAGACTGTAGGGAATGGCAGAGCCACAAGGTGGAAAGAACCAAGTTTTCTGAATTATCTGTTGGACACATGCTGCCAACTGATGGGAACACATGCTTCGGATTGTTATATATGCAATAAATCAATTTCTATTTTATAAATGCCATTAAAATATTCATATTTTATGTCATAGCTGATACAATTACCCTAAATCATACCAGTGATAAAGGTTGAATTTCTATAAAGTTAACTTTTGTACATATTTTCAGTATTTTCTTTGAATTTTGGATTGAAATATATACTTATTTAAATCTAGGCATTGTTATAATCTCCTTCAATTTCCTTTTACATATGATTCCTATTAAATGTTTAAAGCAATGATTCACAATACTTCATTATTTATCTCAATTTCCCATAAGCTTCTTTATAGTAAGTCCATTAAATCTTTGAATAGTCTCAGAATTTACTCAAATTTTCAATCTCAGAAGTTTGGTCATTTTTCAGATATATAAGGCATACAATTTGTCCCAAAGCACTGATAAATTTAACAGAGTACAAACATTTAATTATGAATATAGTTACTAAAACTTACCCAGTCAAGATAGATAACTTTCTGAGATATTTAGTGTCTAAAGCAAGCAGATGATATTAGCCCCACATAGAAAAATCTATTTATATATCATTGTTTAAAGACTCTTATGTTTGCTTTATAAGGAGCTCTGGTGTTGTAATGAGCAAGACATTTGGATTCTAACCAGAAGGTCAGTTATTTAAACCCACCAGCTGCTCCATGACAGGAAGATGAGACTATCTAGTTCTGTGAAGATTTAGAGTCTTGCAAACCCAATGAGCATCACTATGAGTTGGAATTAACTCAAGGGCAGTGGGCTTTTCTTTTTTTTTTCACCCTTTGTAAACCAAATTCTTCAGCATTCTTACTTTATTTACTGAGATTCAATATAAATCTTATGGGATACTAAGTATCATCTACTACTACTTCTGAAATCACAAAGTCCATATAATTAAAATATCTGCTTCAAGAAAAAATAAACAAACATAGGAAGATATGGCATAACAT
>NW_006921680.1:9972834-9991084 GCF_000298275.1 Orycteropus afer afer
ATATATATTTAAATTTGGAACCAGTTTGTTTTGTAGATGGAAAGATGGATTGGACTAGTTTGCTATAAGTTAAAACTGTGCAGATAGAGATAAAAGTATACTGAAATCTAAGCAGAAATATCCTAAACTGATGAAAAATTTGTTGTAAAACACAATCTCTGCCTTCTAAATACACACAATTAAGGGTGTGATTTATGTCCATGCTTAAGGTAATTTTTAAATATTCAGGTTTCTCATACAGAAAATATTTTAGGTAGTTAGACTCACCTTCAAAATATACTTAGGCTATATTACTGATAAATGTATCCCATTATTCAATCTACTGGCATGGTGAGCTCAACATTTAAATTAAATTAAAAATTAAATCTTTTTCAGACTCTAAGGAAATGACAGATACCAGTGAGGGATAGTATCCTCTGAATGATATCCTTACCATCTAGATTAGGGCAAGGAACTCTGATAAGAAAAGATGGAATTATACAGACATATCTGGGTACAGGTAATTTAACCCTAAAGTTTCACAAATGAATAAGAAATATGATCAATTTATCAACACTAAGTCCTAGAGCCTCCTTGAATTCTATGTCTCTCCCAATTTCAATCAACATCTCAATTACACAGTGATTTAATACATGGCATAATTTCAATTTTGAGAAGGAAGAATCAACTCAATATAAGATTCACTCTCTTTTAATAAACACTTATTTGGGAAGAAAGCAAGTAAAATAAACTGGAACAAAATACCATTTTTCTTTGGGTAGTTTTCAAGTAGAAAGATGGAAAGACAAAAGGATGTCCTTCCTTTGGAGGCATGTAAGAGTGTTTTCCAAGGAATTCTTGTGCTTTGTACATCCAGATCTGCACCTTCCTCAACACATCACATTCTAATCCTCACCCTAAACAGGGCCAGTGGATAAGGAGGGTGGGGGACAACCCCCAAGGTGGCAGTAGCAGGTAGGGAAAGCCCAGGAAGTGAGTGGAGTGGTTGGAACAGTTAAAGGAGATGAATTTATCTGTCAGTTTGTCATACTATAGTGGCATGCTTGTGAGGCTGGAGGCTGTGCCCACAGGGGTGCCCATGGTAGAGAGGTTTTGGTGGAGCTTCCAGACTGAGATAAATTTGGAACAAGAAAGAGGCCATCCACTTCTCAAAGAATTGACCAGTGAAAGCCTTATGAATAGTAGTGAAACATTGTCTGATATATTACTGGAAAAAAAGAAAAAAAAAAAAAAAAGAAGAGACTCTGAAACTTGCCCTTGAATGAACAGTAGCTAAAGCAAAAGGAGGAAATGACAAGATAAAAGAGCTAAACAGAAGATTTCAAAGAGCAGCTCAAGAAGACAAAGTCAATTATAATAATGAAAAGTGCAAAGACTTGGAGTTGGAAAGCCAAAAGGGAAGGACACGCTCGGCATTTCTCAAGTTGAAAGAGCTGAAGAGGAAATTTAACCCTCAAGTTGCGATATTGAAAGATTCTATGAGCAATACATTGAATGATGCAGGAAACATCAAAAGAAGATAGAAGGAACACACAGAGTCAATGTACCAAAAAGAATTGCTTGACGTTCATCCATTTCAGGAGGTGGCATATGATCAAGAACCAATGGTACTGAAGGAAAAATTTGAAGCTGCACTGAGGGAAGTGGTGAAAAACAAGTCTCTAGGAATTGACAGAATACCCATTGAGATGTTTCAACAAATGGATGCCACACTAGAGGCACTCACTTGGCTATGCCAGGAGATTTGGAAGACAATTACCTGGCCAACTGACTGGAAGAGATCCATATTTGTACCCATTCCAAAGAAAGGTGATCCCACAGAATGTGGAAATTATTGAACAATATCATTAATATCACAAGCAAGTAAAATCTTACTGAAGATCAATCAAAAATGGTTGGAGCAGTATATTGACAGAGAACTTCCAGAAATGCAAGCTGAATTCAAAAGAGGACATGTAATGAGGGGTATCATTGCTGATGTTAGATGGATCTTGGCTAAAAGCAAATAATACCAGAAAGATGTTTACTTGTGTTTTATTGACTATACAAAAGCATTCAATTGTGTGGATCATAACAAATTATGGATAACATTGAGAAAAATGGGAATTCCAGAGCAATTAGTTGTGCTCATGAGGAACTTGTGCATAGACGAGGAGGCTGTCATTAGAACAGAACAAGGAGACACTGCATGGCTTGAAATCAAGAAGGGAGTGTGTCAGGGTTGTATCCTTTCACCATATTTATTCAATCTGTACAACAAATAATCTGAGAATCTGGGCTATATGAAGAAGAACATGGCATCAGGATTGGAGAAAGGCTCATTAACAACCTACAGTATGCAGATGACACAACTCTGATCTCTGAAAGTGAGGATGTCTTGAAAGACTTACTGATGAGGATTGAAGAATGCAGTCTGCAGGATGGATTACACACCCTATAAAGAAAACAAAAGTCCTCACAACTGGACCAATAGGAAGCATCATGATAAATGGAGAACAGATTGAAGTTGCCAAAGACTTCATATTACTTGGTTCTACAGTCAACACCAATGGAAATAGCAGTCAAGATATCAGCCGTCACATAGCATTGGGCAAGTCAGCTGCAAAGGAACTCTTTCAAGTGTTGAGGAGAAAAGATGTTTCCTTGAGGACTAAGATGCACCTGACACAAGCCATGATGTTTTCAATCTTCTCATATGCATGTGAGATCTGGACAATTAATAAGGAAGACCAAAGAATTGATGCTTTTGAGTTGTGGTGCTGGATAAGCATGTTGAAATTGCCATGGACTACAAAAAGAACTAACAAATCTGTCCTGGAGGAAGTGCAGCCAGAATGCTCCTTGGAAGCAAGAATGGCCAGACTTCATTTTATCTATTTTAGTAATGTTATCAGAAGGGACCATTCCCTGGAGAAGGATGTCATGCTTGGTAAAGTGGAGGTTTGACAAAAGAGTGGAAGGTCCTCAAAGAGATGGATTGACAAAGTGGCTGTGGTGATGGGCTCAAGTATTGCAAGGATTGTGGAGCTGGTGCGGGACTGGGTGATGTTTCATTCTTGTGTGCATAGGGTCATTATGAGTTGAGATGACTCAACGGCACCTAACAACAACAACAATAGTATTGGGCAAATCTGCTGCAAAGGACCTCTTTCAAGTGCTGAAGAGTAAAGATGTTTCCTAGAAGACTAAGGTGAGCTTAACACAAGCCATGGCATTTTCAATCACCTCATATGTATGTGAGAGCTGTTGTTGTTGTTGTTATGTGCCGTCGAGTCGGCCCCGACTCATAGCGACCCCTCCTTGGGTTTCCGAGGCAGTATCACTACGGAAGTAGGATTGCCCAACCTTCCTTCCGAGGAGTGGCTGGTGGGTTTGTGAGAGCTAGACAATGAAAAAGTAAGACCAAATAGGAATTGATGCTTTTGAGTTGTGGTGTTGGGGAAGAATGCTGAAAATACCATGGGCTGCTAAAAGAACCAACAAGTCTTTCCTGGAAGAAGTGCAGCCGGAATGCTCCTTGGAAATGAGAATGGACAAACTTTGTCTTACCTACTTGGGTAATGTTGTAAGAAGGGATCATTCCCTGGAGGAGGATATCATGCTTGACAAAGTGGAGGGGCAACAAAAAAGGGGAAGGCCTTCAATGAGATGGATTTACATGGTGGGTGAAACAATGGCCTCAGGTATAGCAGGGATCGTGGAGTTGGCATGGGACTGAGTAGTGTTTCGTTCTGCTGTACATGAGGTCACTATGAGTTGGAGATGACTCTACAGGTCCTAATAGCAACAACAACCTAATGTAGTTCTACTTTATATGCAAATGAATGCCAAAGCCCCACTGCCCTCTACAATCTTGATTCCTGATTGAAGAGAGAAGGGCACCACATTATCTGAAGAAGTAGTTGTAATTTATATTACTTTGGATAAGGATCTGACTTTTCATATTTTGTTTTTAGTATCTAAGGGATTTGGGAGCTCTGGTAGCATAATGCCTAAGGCACTTGACTGCTAACCAGAAGGCTGGCGGTTCAAACCCATCAGCCACTTCTCGGAAGGAAGGTTGGACAATCTACTTCCGTAGTGATACTGCCTCGGCAACCCAAGGAGGGGTTGCTAAGAGTCGGGGCCATCTCGACGGCACATAACAACAACAACAACAACAAGGGATTTATAATATTCAGAGTGTACAGAAGAGTTGTTTCATAATACATAGGTATTTAGAGCTTGTAATGAATTCTATGTGAAAGATAAGCATAACCTCTGTGGTTATGTTTTGTCTCTGTTCGATGTTTCTCAAAGAGATTTTTGCCAGAGTTGTTGGGATGATCATTCTTCATGACTCCAATGATTAACCCAGTTAATGTTTCTGGAATATGTGCCAAGAATACATATTTACTGTTGTTCACTCATTGAGTGGCTTCTATTTACTTTCATAACAGTGCAATATAAAAACAAATATGTGTACTGTTTTATTCACTCATTAATTCATTAAT
This sequence comes from Orycteropus afer afer, assembly GCF_000298275.1. Classification (NCBI taxonomy): domain Eukaryota; kingdom Metazoa; phylum Chordata; class Mammalia; order Tubulidentata; family Orycteropodidae; genus Orycteropus; species Orycteropus afer. The sequence continues at coordinate 9,977,328 of NW_006921680.1, forward strand.
TCATTCATTCACTCATTGTATGTTATGCTGCTGTAATATATAAACTTGGAACTTCCTATGGATTAGCACAATATAATTTTTCTTCTATAATAAGTCTACTACTGTCAGAATTCAGACAAAAGCCTTCCATTTGATGTTAATTTCCTTGTCACCTGCCATCTGACTATTAATCCAACACAATAAGCTTTTTTGTTAAAACATAAAGTATAATTTTCTGTAATAATAATAATACAATGTGAGCTGCTATAATAAACCTAAATATAATACAATGCATTAAAACAACACATAATACTTATTTTTCACTCATAAAATGGTCCCCATATTTATTCTTAGTGGCCTACCTTCTACATAATGATTCTATTTTCTTTCATTTTTTGGTGTTCTCAATTTAAATACCTCAACCTGAGGCTATTATAGAAAATTAAAAGACAACAAGAGAAGAAAAACCCACTTCTTAATTGAATTGATTAACATAAATCTGATTTTCCCAGAATCAAAACACATTGCTGCTGTTCATGTTCCATTGACAAGCTGTAAATCTGTAGCCCAGTAACCTGAAAGAGGCCCACACACTGTGAAAATATTTCTTTATATGGCAAAAGGGAATCTACTGTTTTGATTAAATTAAGGACATAGAGATGGAGAAATTTTTTTCTGGATTATTTTGGCTGGATTAAATTTAATCACACATGTCCTTAAAATTGAAGAACATTTCCTGGCTGTGGTCAGAAGGAGATGTGCCTACAGAAGAATATTACAAGAGATGCAATATTTCTAGATTTGAAAATGGAGAAAAGGGACTACAAAGGAAGATTTGTGGCCTTCTCAATTTGTCTCTAGGATCTGGAAAAGGTAAGAACATTTATTCTACCAATGAGCCTCCAGAAAGCAATGCAAGTCTGCTTACACATTGATATTAGCCCAGTGAACCCATAAGAGAACTTCCACATAACTAATTTCTGTTGTTTGAAGTCACTAAGATTTTATTTATTTTTTTCTTTTTTTTGGTAGCAACAAAAAAACATAGATTAGGACTTTTTTAAATTTACAACTACTGACATTTTAGGCCAGATAATTATTTGTTGTTACGATCTGTTGTATGTATTTAAAAAAAAAAAAAATGTTTAGCAGCATCCTTGGCTTCTGCCCATTAGATACCAGAAACAACCTACTCTTTTCTCCCTCCTTATCCAGTTGTAATAACTAAAAATATTTGCAGATATTGAAAATAAACCCAAGGGTAAAGTCATCCCTGGTAGAACCACTGACATAGTCAAATCTAATACATGATTGAGAATATGGGGTTAGAGAAGGGTTAAGGGGTGGTTCATGGCTAGGCAGACACCTATGGCCCTACATTAGCATTACTTTATGGAAAGGGATAATAAATCATGGATCTTTGGTGGTCATCTCTACCACACTCAGTAAATACTTAATGAAAGCCTATATTAGGACTACTAGTCTATGTTCTCCTTGACTATGGTTATATTGTGGAATAACACCGTTTCTGATCCCATAGACTTTACCATTTAGTAGAGATCAGAGGAAACAAACGAATCTGTAAACAAAATTGGAAAAGGTTGAAAGTTACATGAGTGAAATGGACAGAGTGAAGGTCTATAGATGTGTAGAGGAGAACCCAGTTAACCCAAATTTTATCCATGAGGCCAATTAATCTAAATTTTATCCATGAGGAGAGACTTAATATTCATAATAGTAGAAGAAAAATCACGAGTGAAGAGGGTGAGAAGATAGCATTTCAGAAAGAGATAACAACATGTACAAAACTTGAAATGAGAAAGGGAAAGAGCTTGGTTTTTTGAGGCAGTGGAGAGGGATTGGGGTAAGTATATCTTAGGTAACAAAGCAGAGAGTGATATACCTGAGGTGAGAAGATCTCATAGCCTTCAAATCATACATGGTTTTGAACATTTTAAGATGGGTGGGCTTCGCATTGATATACTCCACACAAATTCCCTTCAAGGAAGTATTTGTTATTGTCCTAATTTCTGGCATTCTGACCAATGGACTGTCTTCAGCTGCCAGGCCCTCCAGGGATTGTCCAAGGTGAAATTTATCTGTGACACTTTTCATCCAATAACTGAATTAAATAAATACTAAAGCTTGGTTACCTCCATTCTCTCTTCTCATCCCACATTTTTTATTTAACTTTTAGAAGTTGATTCCTGAGAATTTTGAGATTGTATACTTTCATGTGGATCCATTGTAAGCAAGTGAAACAGAAAGTATTTTGCTCTGGGGAAGGGTTCTCAAAGAGCAGTGCGTAGATCAGTAACATTAGAGTCACTTCCAAACTTGTAAAAATGCAATTTATTGAGTCCCACTGCAGGTCTACTGAATAAAAAAAAAACTCTGGGGAACAGCCCCTTCCACATGTTTTCAATGATAACTAAAGTGTGAAACCTAGGCTAAGCTTGAGTTTACAATTATATCTTCAAGCACTTCTGTAAAACTAACCAGCCACCTGAATTTTGCTAAAACTGAGGCTTTAAGGGACTCTTGTTAGGAAAAACTTAGATAAAGCTTTCTTTAAAATTAATTCCTTATTGCCCATTCCAAATATATGTTTAAAAATCTTATATACCCATGTTGAACAACATCTGCCTCTAAGTAATAAAACTGCAAATACTGAAAATATTCCATTACCCAAATACATTCCCAGTAATGTGCTGAAGTGGAGACTATTCTAGTGCTTCATGTTGTTGTTGTTGTTATGTGCTGTCAAGTCAGACCCGAGTCATAGAGACCCCTCCTTGGGTTTCTGAGGTGGTGTCACTATGGAGGTAGATCGCCCTACCTTCCTTCCAAAGAGTGGCTGGCGAGTTTGAACCACCAGTCTTCTGGTTAGCAGTCAAGTGCCTTAGGCACTATGTTACCAGAGCTCCTAGTGCTTCATAAGCACTCAGATTTCTAGAAAAAAAAGGAAAAATATTTTCTAAATGTTATACAAAGCAGCAAGAGAGGATGAATCTGACAGATTTCAGGAAGCTTAATAATAGTAGTGAATAAAATATAATAAAATGACATATGAAAATTAAAGTTTAATAGCAAAAATGATACTGCATTCACTCATTTTTTATCATAGATCCCAATAATAAGTCTTTCCTAAATAAACCATATTGTTGTTGATAGGTGCCATTGAGTCGGCTCTAACTAGCAGTGCCCCTGTGTAAAACAGAATGAAACATGACCAGGTCCTGCATTATCCTCACAGTTCTTGCAAAGCTAGAGCCATGACTGCAGCCACTATGTCAATCCATCTATTTAAGGATCTTCCTCTTCTTCGATGACCCTCTACTTTACAAGCATGACTCCCTTCTCCAGGGACTTCTTCTATGTGACAACATGACAAAAATAATTGAGACCAAGTCTGGCCATTCTCACTTCTAAGGAGCATTCTAGCTGTACTTCTTCCAGGACAGATTTGTTCTTTTGGCAGTCAAAGGTACTTTCAGTATTGTTCTCCAACACCACAGTTCAAAGGCATCAACTCTTCTTTGGCTTTCCTTATTCACTTTCCAGCTTTTCACAAGCATATGAAGCAATTGAAAATAACATGACCTGGATAAGGTGCACCTTAGTCCTCAAAGTGACATATTTGCTTCTTAATACTTTAAAAAGTTCTTTTGCAGCAGATTTGCTGAGTGCAATACAAAATCTGATTTTCTTACTGCTGCATCTATAGCTGTTGACTATGGATCCAATAAAAGGAAATCTCTGACAATTTCCATCTTTTCTATGATTATCGTGATGCTGCTTTTGGCCAGTTGTGAGGATTTTCATTTTCTTTATGTTGAAATGTAATCCATGCTGAAGACTGTAGTCTTTAATCTTCATCACTAAGTACTACAAGTCATCCTCACTTTCATCAAGCAAGACTGTCCTTTCATATGGCAGGTGGTTAATTGTTCTTCCTCCAAGCTTGATGTCATGTTCTTCTTCATAGTCCAGATTCTCAGATCATTTGTTCAGCATACAGATTGAATAAGTATCGTGAAAGAACATAACCCTGATATACATCCTTCTTGAATCTAAATCATGCAGTATCATCTTGTTCCCTTCACACAGTAGTATATTGATTTGTGTACAGGTTCCTCATGAAAACAATTAAGTGTTCTGGAATTCTCCTTCACAGTGTTATTCATTATAATGCACACAGTTGAATGCCTCTTGGTAGTCATTAAAACAGGCAAACATATTCTAGTATTCTTTGCTTTCAGCTAATATCAATCTGACATTAGCAATGATAACAGTCCTACCATATATTCTTCTGAATCCAGCTTTCATTTCTGGAAGTTCCCTGTCAATATACTTCTGCAATCATTTTTTAATTATCTTTAGCAAGATTTTACTTGCATGTGATATTAATGATACTGTTCAATAATTTCCACATTCTATTGGATCACGTTTCTTTGGAATGGGTACAAATATCAATTTCTTCCAATCAGTGGGCCAGGTAGCTGTCTTCCAAATTCCTTGGCATAAAAAAGTATTCACCTACAGTGCTGCACCCATTTGTTGAAACATTGCAAAAGATATTTTGTCAATGTTTGGTGCCTTGTTTATTGCCAATTCCTTCAGTGCAGCTTGGACTTCTTCCTTCAAAACCATTTGTTCTTGATCATATGCTACTATGCTACCTTCTGCAACAGATGGACATCAACCAATTTATTTATTATCTATCTATCTATCTATTTATTTTGTTTGTTTTATACAGTGACTCTGTGTATTCCTTCCATCTCCTTTTGATGCTTCCTGCACCATTTGCAATTTTGCCTAGACAACCCTTTGATATTGCAACTTGGGGCTTGAATTTTTTCTTCAGTTCCTTCAGTTTCAGAAATGTTGATATATTATTGACCTTTTGATTTCTAAATACAGGCTTTTGCACATTTTTTATAATACTTTACATTGTCTTACCAAGCCACACTTTGAAACCTTCTGTTCAGTTCTTTTATTTCAGCAATTCTTCCATGTACATTAGCTAAGCTCCATTCAAGAGTAAGTTTCAAAGTCTCTTCTGACATCTATTTTAAATTTTTCTTCATTTCTTGTCTTTTTAATGGCTTTTTGCTTTCTTAATGCATGACGTTTTTAATGTCATCCCACAACTCATCTGCGTTTCAGTCATGGGTGTTCAATCTGTCTAACCACCCTTCAGGTGGTCTCTAAATTCAGATATGATGTAAGAAAGATCATATTTTGGCTCTTGTAGATTTATTTGTGTTTTATTTACCTTCAACTTGAATTGCATATGAGCAATTGATGATCTGTTCCACAGTCAGCTTCTGTCTTGATTGATGATAATGAGTTTCTCCATCAACTTTTTCCACAGATGTAGTCCATCTTGATTTCTGTGTATTCCATGTGGAGAGGTCCACTTGTATAGCCACCATTTATTTGGTTGAAAAAGGTATTTGCAATGAATAAATTGTTGGTCTTGCAAAATTCTATAATTTGATCTTCACCATAATGTCCACCACCAAAGCCATATTTTCCAATTACCAATGATTCTTCTTCATTTGTAACTTTCACATTCCAATCACCAATAATTATCAATGCATTTTGATTGCATGTTCAGTCAATTTCAGACTGCAGGAGTTGGTAAAAATCTTCCATTTCCTTGTCTTTGGCTTTAGTAGTTTGTGTGTAAATTCGAATATTAGTAGTATTAACTTGTCTTCCTTACAGGCATATGGATAGTATCCTATCAATTACACTTTTGGATAGATCTTGAGATTTTTTTTTGATGATGAATGTAATGCCATTTCTCTTCAATTAATCATTCCCAGCATAGTAGATCATATGATTTTCTGGTACAAAACAGCCAATACCAGTTTGTTTCAGCTCACCAATGTCTAGGATATTGATCTTTATCTGTTCCATTTCATTTCTGATAACTTCCAATTTTCTTAGATTCATATTCTGTACATTTCACTTCTGATTAATAATGCAAGTTTGCAACTGTTTCTTCCCATTTTGAGTCTGCTCCATCAGCAATTGAAGGTCTTAAAAGGTTTACTCCATCCATGTCATTAATGTTAACCCTATTTCAGGGAGGCAAGTCCTTCCCAGTCGTATTTTGCATGCTTTCCAATCTGAGGGGCTCATCTTTAGGCAATATAGCTGGCAATGTTTCCCAACTACTCATAAAATTGTCCAGTATATATCAGACAGTGTTTCCCTGTTATTCACAAGGTTTTCAGTGGCCAGTTTTGTCGGAAATAGATGGTCCGGTCCTTTTTCCTAGTCTATCTTTATCTGAAAGCTCTGCTGAACCCTATCTACCATGAGTGATTCTCCTGGCATCTGAAATTCTGTTGGTATAACCCCCACCTTCACAGCAATACACAAGACACCACAGTACAACAAACTGACAGACAAGTGGTAGAAAATAAACCATATCTTTACGATATCCTGTGTGGTATTTTCTGGTGTGCTTGTCTTCTGTAAAAGGCAATCAACACTAAAATAATACATCACTCAATGGAGAAATATGTACCTAGTTTTGAAGCTATATGGAGAATTTGGAGTTGTCCCTGACTTTCCAATTTGCTCCTATATTGTGAAGAATATGAAATCCTGTTCTTCACCATTTATGCAAGCAAAATGATATGGATTTTAAAAAATGAAGTATTATAGATCATGGAATTGTGATTCAAACAGGAAGTCCAAATTTAAATTTTTCCATATGACAAGTAAACCTAATGTACTGAGCTTCAGATATCTCTAATATGAAGCAAATATCACTTCATATGGTCTGTGTGAGGACGAAATAAATGTACACAGTAGACACTCAATAAATACTAGGCTAATGACTAAAACAAATGATATTCCAATCACAATCATTTCATTCAGTCTGAATAGTCAAAGCAATCTTGAATAAGAACACAAAGCAGGGGGATTCATTTTTCCTAAATTTCCAAACATATTATAAAGCAAAATTAGTGAAAACTGAAAACTGTCAGGCACTAGTCTACTAATAGACCAATGAAATATAATTGAGTATCCTGTAAAACAAAAACAAAAACTATTGTTTTTGACAAGCGTTTTAAGTCTATGTAATGAGGAAAGAATGATCCCTTAAATAAATAGTGCTGGGAAAAATAGATGTTCACGTGCAATAAAACGAATGTGAAGTCATATGTTACACACACATGAAAATTAAATTAAAATGGATTGAGAACCCAAATGCTAGAACTAAAACCATAACAGTCAGAAAAAACATGGAGCAATTGATTAGGGACTCAATTTTGAACCATAGATTCTTAGATACAACACAAAAAACAAAAGTAACAATAAGTAAATTAAAAACTTCTGTGCAAGAAAGGACTTTATCAACAAAGACAACCTTCAGAGTAAGAGAATATTTTGGAGAATCATATACTGAATAAAGGGTTCAATATCAAGAAAATATACAAAACTCCTACAACTTAAAAAGTAGTTCTCTGGTGGTGCGGTGTTTAAAGCAGTTGGTTGCTAACCAAAAGGACAGTGGTTTTAAGCTCCCAGATGCCTGACAAGGAGAAAGATTAGACAATCTTCTTCTATAAAGATTTACAGCCTTGTAACCCCTATAAAGCAGTTCTTCTTTGTGGTATAAAGTTGCTATGAGTCAGAATTGACTTGATGGCCATGGGAGTGAGGGATACAACCCAACAACAACAACAACAACAACAACAAAACAAGCAGCCCAATAATTAAAAAAAAGCAAAGTATTTGAATAGACATTTCACCAAAGAAGATGCACAGATGATCAATGAGCACATGAAAAGATGTTCAACACATCATGGCCCATGAAAAGACTCCATTAAAAAAAAAAAAAAAAAATTGAATCAATTAAAACTCATAGCGACCCTATAGGACAGAGTAGAGTTCAAAGGTTGTAATTTTCATGGACACAGACTACTACATCTTTCTTCCACTGAGAAGTTAGTGGATTTGAACCACAAGCCTTTAGATTAGTACCCGAACAATACTCACTGAGCTACCAAGGCTCCTTTTCATTATCCATTGTTGTTGTTAGGTGCTGTCAAGTTGGCTCTGTCTCAGCAATCCTATGTACAAAAGAACAAAATACTTCCCGGTCCTGTGGCAGCCTCACTGTCCTCGCCACACCTGAGCTTCAGCAATCCATATCGTTGAGAGACATTCACTTTTTCATTGACTCTTCACTTTACCAAGCATGATACCCTTCTCCAGAGAATGGTCCATTCTGACAACATGACTTCTGGTTACCTAATGCCATTCTGGTAGCATAGTGGCTAAAAGCACTTGACTGCTAACCAGACGGCTGGCGGTTCAAACCCACCAGCCACTCCTCGGAAGGAAGGTTGGGCAATCCTACTTCCGTAGTGATACTGCCTCGGAAACCCAAGGAGGGGTCGCTATGAGTCGGGGCCGACTCAACGGCACATAACAACAACAACAACAACAAATGCCATTCTGACAGAAATATACCCCAAATGGATGGCTTTAACAAACAGGAGTTTATTCTTAAATTTGGAGGCTTTAAGTCCAAGTTCAAAGTGCCAGGCTCTGGGGTGCTGGGTGAAAACCTCTTAACCATGGGCTTCAGCTCTGTCTCCTGTTCCCAGCCAACTGAAGCTGGAGGCTTTTCTTCACTCAGCTGCTGGCTGCTGAGGCTGACAAACCCAAGGTTGACAAGTAACAAGGCGCAGTCCCAATATTACCACCACACTGCAGGCCATTAATTCAAGTCCATTAAAAGTCTCAAGATTGAGAGAGCATGGCAGGCTACTGAACAACGACTTAGCTAGATGCAGGGTTCAAGTACGCAATCAGCTAAAGACCATTCCCAAAGCTGTTTCTTATATATGAGAAGCAGACCACACGTCTAAAGCAGGTACTCAGCTACTTGTGGTAGATCCCACCATGGAGTTGATTGGCAGTTTCATCATGGGAAATAGCTATCACAAGCTGCCCAGTCACTCAACCAGGCCCAGACAAGTTGACACACAACCTTAACTACCACAATGACCAAAGTAAGTGAGACAAAGTCTTGCCATTCTTGCTTCCAAGGAGCATTCCAGCTGCACTTCCTCCAGAACAGATTTGTTAGTTCTTTTGGTAATCCATGGTACTTTCAGTATTCTTACCCAACACCACAACTCAAAAGCATCAACTCTTCCTCAGTCTTCCTTATTCACTGTCCAGCTCTCACATGCATATGAAGTGAGTGAAAATACCATGGCTTTAATTAGGTGCACTTTACTCTTCAAAGAGAAATCTTTGATCTTCATCAATTTAAAGAGGTCTTTTGCTGCAGATTTCCCCAGTGTAATACATCATCTGATGTCTTGACTATTGCTTCCATATATGCTGATTGTGGATCCAAGTAATATGAAATCTTTGACAACTTCAAAACTTTTCTCAATTTATTGTGATGCTGCTTATTGTTCCAGTTGTGATGATTTGAGTTTTCTTTATTTTAGAGGTAATCCACACAGCAGACTGTGGTCTTCAGTCTTCATCAGTAAGTGCTTCAAGTCATCCTCATTTTCAGCAAGCAAAGATGTGTCATCTGCATATCACAGATTGCTAACGAGTTTCCTCCAATCCTGATGTTACGTTCTTCTTCATATAGTCCAGCATTCTGGATTATTTGCCCAGCATACAGATTGAATATGTATGGTGAAATGGTACAACTCTGACGTACTCCCTTCCTGATTTTAAGCCATGCAGTATCCCCTTGTTCTGTTCAAATGACATCTCCTGATTATATTCAGGTTCCTCATGAGCACAATTAAGTGTTCTAGAATTTCCAGTCTTCTCAATGTTATCCATAGCTTCTTATGATCCACACAACCAAATGCTTTGGCATAGTCAATAAAACACAAGTAAACATATTTCTTTGCTTTCAGCCAAGATCCATCTGACATCAGCAATGATATACCTCATTCCATGTCCTTTTCTGAATCTAGCTTGTAGTTCTGGAAGTTCTCTGTCAATATACTGCTGCAAACATTTTATAATTATCTTCAGCAAGATTTTACTTGCTTGTGATATTAATTATACTGTTTGATAATTTCCACATTCTGTGGGATCACCTTTCTTTGGAACAGCTACAAATATGATCTCTTACAGTCAGTTGGCCAGGTAGTATATTCCAAATCTCTGGTTATAGATAAATAAGTGCCTCCAGCTCAACATCCGTTTGTTGAAGCACATCAATGGATATTTGGTCAAATTCCTGGAGCTTTTTTTTTTTTTTTTTTTGCCAATTCCTTCAGTGCAGCTTTGATTTCTTCCTTCTATACCATCAGTTTCATATTATGTATCATCTCTTGAAATGTATGAACATCAACCAATTCTTTTCGGTACAATGACTGTGTATATCTCGTCCATCTTCTTTTGATGTTTCCTGCATCATTCAATATTTTGCCCATAGAATCATTCCCTTTTTTTTTTTTTTTTAATTATGATTTTGGTGCAAGTTTATAGAGCAAATTCAGTTTCCATACAGCGGTTCATATACACTTTGTCTCATGACATTGACTACAATTTATCCCAATGCAACAACTCCCCTCCCGCGTCCTCCTGATAGTTACCTCTTCCCTGTGTCCATCCCTACATGCACTCTTGCCCCCTAGCTGTATCCCAGTGCATAAATAGCCCTTCTATTCTCTCATGATTGTTTTCTCCAAGGAGTGTATCTACCTTGGGTAAATGTTCAACTCATATGCCTGTCTTTTGTTTGGCTGGAAGCCACAGGTGTGGCTTGAATTCCAGATCTGAAGGGCAGCTAGGGGCCATAGTCTAAGTAGTTCCACTAGGCTCTATCAGAACAGCAAACCTCGCCCCACTTTATTTATTTATTTATTTATTTTCCAAAATGATTTTGAGTTTTGTTCTACATTGTTCTCCTTTTCTATCTAGGATCTCCTATATAGTTCCCTCTCCGAGTGGCTAACAGTGGTAGCTGGGCACCACCTAGTTCTTCTGGTCTCATAGTTGTATATGCTGCATATTGCATGGTGTACAAGTCACTAGGACTAATTTTTTCCATGAATCTTTGATTTTTTCATCTTCTTAGCTCTGGATGAGAAGAGACCCATCATTGCATCTAGATGGCTGCTTGTAACTTTTAAGATCCCAGTCACTGCTCGCCAAAGTGGGAGGTGGAACAATGTTTTGTGTAGTGTGTTATGCCATTTGAGCTTCATATGAACCCCACAGGTTCAACTAGTCAGTTCCTCTGGGTAGTGGGTGGTGTCCAAGAAGTAACTACAACCTTGTCCTTTGTCAGCTTTTTCAGCTTTGTCAGCTCTATTATACCCCTGGGAATTCACTTGTAGGACCATTGTCTGCCAACTCTATACATGGTCTTGGGCACACTCCCTGCTGCATAGACATACTTAATAGTTCAGCCTTTCTACCTATCTATCTACCTGTATACCCATGTTTGCCTTCATGGACAACCCAGTACTTTATGTACAAAAGGGTTCATCTTTGTTGTCTGTACCTCCCATGTACCTCTCTCTGTCTTCCTCTTCCTCAGTACCACCATGTTGATCACTCACATTTGGTTCATTGCCCTTCTCTTCACCCAAATCAGTAGTTATCTCTACATCTCTAACAGTGTTCCCTCCACTCCCCTCCTACCCCAGTAACTAAGAAAGAAAATTTCCTTCTATATATAAACCTTTCTTTGACTTTTTACAATAATGGACTAATATAATATTTGTCCTTCGGTGACTGACTTATTTCACTCAGCATAATGTCCTCCAAGTTCATCCCATATTATTCGATGTTTTTCAGATTCTACATTATTATTTAGGGTTGCATAGTATTCCATTGTGTATATGTACCATAGTTTGGTTATCCCTTCCGCAGTTGATGGATACCTAGGTTGTTTCCATCTTTGGGCTATTGTAAATAGTGCTGCAATGAAGATGGGTGTGTATATGTCTGTTTTTGTCATGGCTCTCACTTCTTTAGGATATATACCTAGTAATGGAATGGCTGGGTCAAATGGTATTTCTAATTCCAACTTTCTAAGGAATTGCCATACTGCTTTCCACGTGGGTTGTACCATTTTACAGACCTACCAGCAGTGTATGAGTGTCCCAATCTCTCTGCATCCTTGCCAGCATTTGCTGTTTTCTATCTTGTTGAACTTCGCTACTAGTGCTGAGACCAGATGGTATCTCATTGATGTTTTCATTTGCATCTCTCTAATGGCTAATGAATGTGAACATTTCTTCATATGTTTTTTGGCCACCTGAATATCCTCTGTGGTGAAGTGTCTATTCATGTCTTCTGCCCATTTTTTAATTGGACTATTTGTCTTTTTGTTATTGAGGTATGGGAGTATTCTATAAATTCTAGAGATAAGTCCCTTGTCAGATATGTCATTGCCAAATAGTTTTTCAAAATCTGTAGGTTCTCTTTTGACTCTTTTGGAGAAGTCTTTGGGACCACATAAAAATTTAGTTTTTAGAAGGTCTCATTCATTTAATTTCTCTTCTGATGTTTGTGCATTTTGGGTTATGCTTGATAGTCTCTTTATGCCATATATTAGGGCCCCTAAATTTGCCCCTAATTTTTTCTTGAGGAACTTTATAGTTTTAGGTTTCACATTTAAGTCTTTGATCCATCTGGATTTGGTGTTTGTTTATGGTGGGAGGCACAGATCTTGTTTCATTTTTTCTGGAAATGGATGTCCAGTTTTGCCAGCACCGTTTATTAAATAAACATTCTCTTCCCCTTGTAATGGATTTCTGCCCTTTGTCAAAGATCAGCTAATCATAGGTCGATGGATTTATTTCTGCGTTCTCAATTCTATTCTATTGGTCTATGTATCTGTCATTAAACCAATACCAGGCAGTTTTGACTACTGTGGCTATATAATAGGTTTCGAGATCTGGCAGTGTGAAACCTCCTATTTTGCTCTTCTTCAATAGTGCTTTGTTTATCCGAGGTCTCTTTCCTTTCACATATAAAGTTAGTGATTGGTTTTTCCATATCCCTAAAGAATGTTGATGGGATCTGGATTGGGATTGCATTGAATGTATAGATTGCTTTGGGTAGAACTGACATTTTCACAATGTTCAATCTTCCTATCCACAAACATGTGATGTTCTTCCATTTATGTAGATCTCTCATAGTTTCTTGAAGTACTTTTTTCTAGTTTTCTTTGTACAGATCTTTTGTGTCCCTGGTAAAATTTATTCCAAAGCATTTTATTTTTTGGTAGCTATTGCAAATGGTATTGATTTCCTTATTTATTTTTCAGCAAACTCTTTGCTGATGTAGACAAATCTAACTGATTTTTGGATGTTGATCTTGTACCCTTCCATGATGCTAAATCTCTCAATACATTCCAATAGATTTTTGATTGAGTCTCTTGGGTTTTCTAGGTATAGGATCATATCATCAGAACATAGGGGTAATTTGACTTCTCCTTAGCAATTTGGATGCCTTTGATTTCCCTTTCTTGTCTTATGTCCCTGGCTAGGACTTCCAGTACGATGTTGAATAGAAGTGATGATAGAGAGCATCCTTGTCTGGTTCTTGTTTGCAAGAGGAATGGTATTAGTCTCTCTCCATTGAGAATAATGTTGGCTGTTAGTTTTGCTTATATGCCCTTTATTATGTTGAAGAATGTCACCTCTATTTCTATTTTGCTGAGAGTTTTGATGAGGAATGGGTATTGGATTTTATCAAATGCCTTTTCTGCATCAATTGATATGATCATGTGGTTCTTCTCCTTT
>NW_006921680.1:9992209-9997095 GCF_000298275.1 Orycteropus afer afer
TTTCAATGTTTTTAAATTTATTAAGGCTTGCTTTATGGCCTAACATATGGTCTATCATGGAAAATGTTCCCTGTGCACTGGAAAAGAATGTGTATTATACTGTGAGTTAAATGCTCTGTAGATATCTATAAGGTCAAGTTGGTGGATTGTATATTTTTAGGTCTTCTGCATCTTTGTTGAGTTTCTTTGCAGTTGTTCTATTTTTCATTGAAAGTGGTATATTAAAGTCTCCCACTATGACTGTGGAGTCATGTATTTGCCTTTTCAACCCTTTTAAAGTTTTATTTATGTATTTTGGAGCTGTTTCGTTGGGTCCATAGATATTTATTATGGTTATATCTTCTTGTGCAATTGTTCCTTTAATCATTATATAATGTCCTTCTTGTCTCGTATGGTGGATTTTGTCTTAAAGTCAATTTGATCAGAAATTAATATTGCCACTCTTGTTCTTTACAGTTGCCATTTTCTTGGTATATCTTTTTCCAACCTTTTATTTTTAGTCTATTTTTGTCTTTAGCTGTAAGATGTGTCTCCTGTAGGCAGCATATTGATGGGTTTTGTTTTCTTTCCCAATCTGCAGCTCTCCATCTCTTAAGTGGTGCACTTAATCCATTAACATCCAGTGTAATTACTGACAAGTATGAATTGGTTGGTGTCATTTTGTTATGTGTTTTTTTCATGGTGTCCTTGGTTTCTTTGTTCCATATTATTTTCTGTGCTGAGCTCATTATGTTTATGAATCATGTTATCATTTCTTTTGTTGCTATTGTTTTAGTATATTCTGAGTATTTGTGCTTGTCCTCTTTTATATTGTGAGGTGAAGGTTTATCATTTTTCTTTGAGGTTTACCTGTGATTTATAATTTTCTCCCCAAGTTTAGAACAATCCATTCTATATTGCAACTCTCTTAACTTCCTCATCATTTAGAAGTTCTGTAACTACACAGTATTTTCCTTTTTTTTTTTTTTTTTTAACTACCCAGTTTTTTTCTTTTTTTTTTTTTTTTTTTTTAATTTCTAGTTGTCCTCACTTGCCAATTGATGTCTCTGGTTCCCTCTTTACTACCTTGTATGTCTATTTTACTTTGGATATGTCCATAGCTGTGGTTCTGGGTTATGTCATCTTGTGTATTTATGGTCAGTTGTTGTTTGCTATTTTTGATTCTCTGTTCAAAGGACTCCCTTTAGTATCTCTTGTAAGGTTGGTCAGGTTTTATCAAATTACCTTCATTTCTACTTATTTTGAAATCTTCTAATTTCATCATCATGTTTGAGGGACAATTTGCCATGTATATAATTCTTGGTTGAAAATTTTTCTCTTTCAGGGTTTTATATACACCATCCCATTTTGTTCTTGCTTGTGTGATTTCTGCTAAGAATTCAGAGCTTATTCTTATTGGTTATTTTTTGTAAGTAACTTTTTGTTTTTCCTGTGCTGCTTTCAGGATTCTTTCTGTGTCTTTGGTTTTGGTGAGTTTGTGGATGATATGTCTTGGTGATTTTCTTTTGGGGTCTATCCTGTTTGGTGTTCATTAGACTTCCTGAATGAATATATTTTCATCTTTCATCATATCAGGAAAGTTCTCTTCCAACAAATCTTGGACAACTTTCTCAGTGGTTTTATTTTTCTCTTCCTGTTGTGGAATTCCAATGACACATAGGTTATTCCTTTTGATGGTATCCCACATGAATCTTAGGCTTTCTTCATTTTATTTTGATCTTCTTTTTGATTGATCCCTTTCCAAAAAAGTCTTCAGGTATTTATCTTCAATCTTATTATTTCTGTCTTCCATTGCATCAATTCTACTCCTTTACCCTTTCAATGTTTTATCATCTATTTCTGATGATTTAGTATTAACCTTCTGTATTTCTATCTGTAGATTTTGAATCATTTCTAAGTTTTTATTTATTCATTTTGTTCTTTTATTTTCTTCTGAAATTCTTCTAATGTTTTGTCTGTGTTTCCCTTGCTCTGTCTCAATCCTTTGTAACTACCTAAATACAATTCTTTCGAATTTCTCATCAGGGAGTTCCAATGCTACTTCTTCCTCAGGGCTGTGTTCTGGGTCTGTATCCTGCTCCTTTTTTTCTACTACTTTATTTTGTTTCTTTGTGTGGACTATGATGGTCTGTTGTCTCCAAGACATTGTGATGTTGTTGTATTTAAATCTCAGTCAACTGTTTGTGAAGAGCAGCTAGGGGTGAGTCAGGCTTTTCTCAGTGTTTGTTTATCATTGGCCCATTGATGGAGAAGGCAGTGATGCCTCTCATTCAGTAAGTGAAGCTGCAGGAGGTGTGAGTCTGGTTGTCTTATGGGGACTATGGCTGTCTCCCACTCAGTTAGACAAAAATAACAATTGAATAACCATCACAGAAGTAAAAGCAAATGGATAAAAAACACATTGTGTAATCACACAGGAAGAGTAACCAAAAAAAGAGAAAAAAAAAAAATCTGGGTAGAGGGCAGTAAGAGAAAAAGGTAGATAAGGAGAATAATGAAGAAAAAAAAAGGAAAAAAATACACAAAGAAAACAAGGATCAGGGTTAACCACAAGAAAGAAAAAAAAAATGCAACTAGGAACAGGGAAAAGAAAAAAGTTGAAAGCTACAACCTGGGAAAGGAGAAATAAAGAATAATAATAAAAAGAGCAAAAGTAATAATAATAATAATAGTTTTAAAACAGACAAAAACAAACAAACTAAAAAAAGGAAAAAAAAAAAAATCAGGTCATGGTGGGGCAGGGCACCCAGGCTAATCTGAGCACACAGACTGGGATGAAATTCCTGCCATACTCTAAGATGGGTGGGAGTGAGGGATGGTGGCACCTCTCTTCACCAAGAGGTTATAGGAGTAACAAGGGGAGTGTTGCACTTTCCAGTCATCCATGTCCAGAATGTCCTTGTGTTTCCCAGCAAGTGGAGCCTGTTCTTAAGTTTCTGGAATCTGGGATAATGATGTTGCTTTAAATATTCAAAATGACCAAAACACTTGTAAACATTCAAAATAGCTTTGCCCTCCAGACAGCAAAAGTCCACAACTCAACCTGCCTTCCTCTTCGCTGCTTCCCCTTTTATTCACCAGTCACCAAAATAGTCCTCCATTCAGTTCCTTGCTAGCAGGAGTGATTTTTAGGTTAATTCTTAGGTCCTACCACCAGTCGGCAATATCCAAGCTGTCTGTGCTGTCAGGATTGCTGCCAGACTGCAGCTCTGTATGTTTTCT
Source organism: Orycteropus afer afer (assembly GCF_000298275.1). NCBI lineage: Eukaryota > Metazoa > Chordata > Mammalia > Tubulidentata > Orycteropodidae > Orycteropus > Orycteropus afer. The sequence continues at coordinate 9,995,432 of NW_006921680.1, forward strand.
TTTTGGTTTTTCCGTGCAAATTCTTCTGCTAGTTGGGGTTTAGTCCACTTCTGTATCTTTCCCTTCAAAGGTCAGGGGTCCAGGATTATCTTTTGTATCTGTGTTAATCAATTCCCTTTTTCTTTGTTGAAGAGTGTCTGTGCAGTCTTTCTGCCTATTCCACCATCTTGTCCATAGAACCTTTCAATATTGCAACTCGAGGCTTGAATTTTTTCTTCAATTCTTTAAGCTTGAGAAATGCAAAGCAGATTCTTCCCTTTGGTTATCTAATTCCAGGTCTTTGCACATTTCATTTTAATAATTGATTTATCTTCTTGAGTTGCTCTTTGAAATCTTCTGTTCAGCTCTTTTATCTTATCATTCTTCCATTTATTTTAGCTACTCTTCAGTCAGGGGAAGTTTTCAGTCTCTTCTAACATCCATTTTGGTCTTTTCTTCCTTTTTTGTCTTTTTAATGAACTGTTTCTTCATGGTTTCTCATGGATGACGTTCTTGATATCATTCCACAATTCCTCTGGTTTTGGGTCATTGGTATTCAATGTATCAAATCTAATCTTTAGATGGTCTCTAAATTTAGGAGGAATATAATCAAGGTCACATTTCAACTCTCATGGACTTGTTTTAACTGTCTTCAGCTTCAACTTGAACTTGCAAATGAGCAGTTGATGGTCAGTTCCACAATCAGCTCCTGGCCTTGTTTTGCTGAAGATATTGAGCTTTACCATTGCCTCTTTCCACAGATGTAGTCAATTTGATCCCTGTGTATTCCATCTGATGAAGTCCACGTGTATAGCCATCTTTTGTGTTGTTGAAAAATGGTATTTGCAATGAATAAGTCATTGGTCTTTCAAAATTCTATCTTGCAATCTCCAGTATCATTTCTATCTCCAAGATCCTATTTTCCAGCTACTGGTGATTCTTCTTTGTTTCTAACTTTTGCATTCCTATCACCAGTGATAATCAACACATCTTGATTGCATGTTTGGTCAATTTTAGACTCCAGAAATTGGTAAAAATCTTCAATTTCTTCATCTTAAGCTTTGGTGGTTGGTGTGTAAATTTGAATAATAGTAGTATTAACTGCTCTTCCTTGTAGGCATATAGATATTATCCTACCACTGACAGCACTGTACTTCAGAATAGATCTTGAAACATTTTTTTATATTATTTTATTTTTTATTTTAAGAGCTTGTTTTACATTCAAAGTCACATGTACATTTAGTTTCATTCCCCATTCACCATGCCCAACTCCAACCCAGTCTCCTATTCCCCACCCTGCAACACTCCCCCTCTGCCCCTCCTAATTATGCACTCCTGTTTGTCCTGCATTTCCTCAGTTTGAATGTTTGTCCTTTGGTGTCCCATGGTTAAGGGATGTATTACCATTGAGTGTGTGGGTGCGGTATCCTGGGTTGAGTGGTCTGCGTGTACATCTTGTTAACTGTTGGGCTGAGAGCCCACCCCTGAAGCTGAGCTTTATTCCAGGCACCGAATGTATTTCAGGGCCATAGTATTGGGAGTCTCACCAGATTTCATCTGACCAGTAATTCTGGTCATTACTGAGTTGTTGGATTTTGATCCACGTTTTCCCTCCCACTCTATCCAGGATCTCCAGATTTGATCCTTTCCTGAGTGGTTGGCATTGGTAGCCAAGCACCAGCCAG
>NW_006921680.1:9998191-10016074 GCF_000298275.1 Orycteropus afer afer
AACCCAATCCAACACACCTAGTGTTTGGTGTTAATGGCAATGTGGTATTGTGGACACATTGGTAGGTTTTAGCATCTGTCTTCTATCTCTTATGTGCACAGTTTGGTGTCCTCTCATTTCCCTATGTTATCATGGTGGTCATATATCCTTCCCATATATCCCTCCTGTTACCCATGTCAGCAGGTAAGCCCCAATAAGCCCTAAATTAATACCTCCATTTCCCTTCCCATCCTGGTAACCTACTAGGTGAGTTCCCTTTCCCAAGCAAACCCTTCTCTGTCTTTTTACAGTAATAGGCTCATACAATAGTTGTCCTTCTGTGATTGACTTATTTCACTCAGCATAATACCCTCCAGGTTCATTCACAATGCGAGATGATTCACTTATCCTTCATTGTTCTTTAATGTGGCATAGTATCCCATTGTGTAGATATACCATAATTTGGTTATCCACTCATCCATTGATGGGCATTTAGGTTGTTTCTGTTTTTTGCTATGGTAAATTGTGCTCCAATGAACATAGGTGTACATATGTCTATTCATGGGCTATGTCTCACCTCTTTAGGATATATTTCTAGTAATGGAATTTCTGGGTCAAATGGTACTTCTATTTTCAGTTTTTTAAGGAAATCCCACACCGTTTGCCACAGTGGTTGTACCATTTTAACAATCCCACCAGCAGAGCACAAAAGTTCCAATCTCTCCCCAATCCCACCAGCATTTGTTACTATCTGATCTGTTGAACTTTGCTATTATTGCTGGGGTGAGATGATATCTCTTTTTTTTTTTTTTTTGAAACATTCTTTGTGATGATGAATGTCATGCCATTCTTCTTCAATTTGTCATTTCCAAAATAGTAGATCATATTGTTGTCAGATTCAAAATGACAAAAACCAGGCAATGTCGGCTCACTGATGCCTAGGATATTGATCTTTATGTGTTCCATTTCATTTTTGACAACTTCCAATGCTCCTAGAATCATATTTTGTACATTCTGTGTTCTATTAATGGATGCTTGCAGCAGTTTATTTTCAGTTTGAGTCCTGTCACCTCAGCAAATGGAGGTCCTGAAAGCTTTACTCCATCCACATCATTAAGGGTGTCTCTCTTCTGAGGAGGTAGCTCTTCTCCAGTCATATTTTGAGTGCCTTATTACCTTAGGGACTCACCTTTTGGCACTAAATCAGACAATGTTTCAGGGCTATTCATAAAGTTTTCCCATCATTCATTAGCCAATTTTTTGAGAAGTGGATGGCGCCTTCCTTCTTTCCAGTGTGTCTTAGTCTGGAAGCTTCACTGAAACCTGTCCACCATGTGTGACCCTGCTGCTATTTGAAATACTGGTGGCATAGCCTCCAACCTTACAGCAACATGAAGCCACCACATTATGACAAACTGACAAATGAGTGGTAGTCATTAGCCAGTAGGGAGATGCAAATCAAGACCAAAAATAAGATAACATTTCATCTCTACCAGGATGGCTAAATATAATGTGTTGGAGATAGTGTGAAAAAAATGTGAAAGTCCATCCATTGCTGATGGATAGGCAAAATTATACAACTGCTTTGGAACACAGGGGCAATTCCTCAAGAAAGTTGAAAATAAAAATGTTTGGGAAAAAGTAAATATGGTAATCAGGAGTCAATTTATAGGAATAAGTGCACATATCAACAAAGAAGAAAGAGACGAATTTTACATCTCAGCTCAATTTATCCACAATCAGGAGGAAAAAAAAAAAAAAAAAAAAAAACCAGCAAATAAATAAATAAAGTCTAAATTACCAAAAGAAAGGAAATTATCAAAATTTAAGTAGGAAAAAACAAGTGAATTGAAAACAGAAAAACAATAGTTGCTGTAGTTATGGGTTGTCAAGTCGGACCCGACTCCTTCGATTCCTTAATACCCCTCCTTCGATTTCCGAAGCAGTATCACTACAGAAGTAGACTGCCCCATCTTCCTTCCAAGGAGTTTCTGGTGGATTTGAACTGCCAGCCCTCTGGTTAGCAGTCCAGTGCCTTAAGCACTACACTACCAGAGAGGAAATTATCAAAATTTAAGTAGGAAAAAAAAAAGTGAATTAAAAACAGAAAAACAATAGTAAGAATCAATAGAACTAGAAGTTGGTTCATTGAAAGGATTAATACAATTGACTAACCACAGGAAAATTTCACAAAGTATAAGAAGCAATAACACAAATAAGAAATGAAATAGGTAATTTCACAACAGAAGCAGCTGAAATAAAATTAAAATAATACAATACTATGAAGAACAATACTCCAATAAATTTGAAAATTTAGATGATAAGTTTCTAGAAAAGCACTACCTACCCAAACCAACACAATCTGAAGAAGAAAATTTGAACAGACCCATTATGAAAGAGGAAATTGAACAGGTCATTTAATAATAATAATAATAATAATAATAATAATAACCCTGTGGTGGTTAAAGTTGTATGTCAACTTGGCTAGGCCTGGTTGAGTGGCTGGACAGCTGGATGTAGTATTTCCTATGATGACATTGTTAATCAACTCCATGGTGGAATCTACTGTGAGCAGGTGAATAGCTGCCTTTGGTTATGTGGTCTGTTTCCCGTACATAAGTAGCAGCTTTAGGAATGGTCTCTAGCCTACGGCACACTTGGACCCTGCATATAGCTGTGCCATTGTTTAGCAGCCTGCCCTGCTCTGCCAACCTTGGAACTTACAATGGACATGAATTAACAGCTCACCATGTGGTTTGGTAATATCTGGACTGTGCCATTTTATTTGTCAACCTTGGGCTTGTTAGCCTCAGCAGCCAGTAGCTGCCTGAATGAAGAGATGCCTGTAGCTTCAGTGGGCCAGGAGCAAGAGGCAGAGCTGAAGCCCAAGGTCAAGACCATCCCTAGAGCCTGACACTTTGAACCATCCCTAGAGCCTGACACTTTGAACTCGGAGTTCTAGCCTCCTGAACTGTAAGAAAATAAACTCCTGTTTGTTAAGGCCATCACATTTGTGGTATATTCTTATCAGAATGACATTAGGTAACCAGAATGCTCTCCCTGCAATAAAAAACATTATGCCCCAGAAGGCATCACTGGAAAATTCCACCAAACATTCAGGGAATAGCTGATACCAATTCTACTCAAAGTATTCCAGAAAATAGAAAAGGATGAAACACTCACAAACTCATTCTGTAAAGCAAGTATAAGCCTGATATCAAAACCAAGCAAAAGGAAAATTATAGAACTATATCCTTCAAGAACATAAACACAAAAATTCTCAACCAAGTCCTAATAAATATGATCTGACAGCATATCAAGATAGTAACACATCATGACCAAGTTGAATTCATGACAGATATGCAAGGATAGTTCAATATTAGGAAAACAATCAATGTAATTCACTACATAAATAAAACAAAAGAACCACATAATCATATCAATTGGTAAAGAAAATGTGCTTGAAAAAAATCAAACACCCATTCTTGATAAAAATGATCAGAAAGGTAGGAATAGAAAATATTAAGGACATATACACAAAACCAGTGGCCAACCCTATTGTCAATGGAGAATGAAAACGTTCTCCTTATGAACAAGAAACAGACAAGGACGTCCTTTGTCATCACTCCTATTCAATATTGTATAGGAAGTCCCAGCCAGGGCAAAAAAGCAAGAAAGGGAAATAAAATGTATCCAAATTTGCAAAAAAAGAAGTAAAGCTAACTATTTGCACAGGATATGATCCTGTACATAGGAAATACTAGCCTCAATAAGAAAAATGTTACAACTGTAGAAGAAAAATATTAGCATTATAGAAAAGTGGCAGGGTAGAAGATCAGCATACCAAAATTAGTTGTGTTCCTCTACAGTAGCAAAGAGAACTCTCAAAAGATAATCAGGAAACCAACATCCTTTACAATAATCATCCAAAGTTAAAGTACTTAGAAATAAATCTACCCAGAGATACAAAAGACTTATACAAAGAAAACTACAAAACATTAAAGCAAGAAACCAAAGAGACTATATAAATGAGAAAATATACCATGCTCATGAATAGAGATATTTAATATTGTGACATGTCAAGATTATTCAAAACAATCCACAGATAAAATGCAATATCAATTCAGACCCCATTATCATTCTTTAAAGGATGAAGAAACTAATCATTAATTACATATTGAAAAGAAAGACCTCTTGAATAACCAAAGCACTACTAAAGAAGAATAAAAAAGTAGGAGGCCTCATACTCCCCAATCTCAAACCTACTATATAAACATGGTTGTCAAGTAGCCTGGTATTGGTGCAATGACCAAGGGAACACAACTGAGAACACAGAAGTAAATCCATCCACCTATGGACATCAGATCTTTGACAAAGAACCTAAACTCATTAAATGGGGTAAAAATAGTCTCTTTAACAACAGTGTTAGCTAAATAACAAATAGTGTTAGCTAAATGGGATATCTATCTGCAGAAAGATGAAAGAGGACCCATATCTCTCACTAGATTAAAAAAAAAAATTAACTATGGACAGATTAAAGACCCAAATTTAAAATGTAAATATGTAAAGACCATAAAAGAACAAATTGAGGAAACTTAGGGGTCCTAATACATGGCATAAATATGCTATCAAGCATAACTAAAAATGCACAGAGAGCAGAAGACAAAATAGATGATTAGGACCTTCTAAAAATTAAACAGTAATGCACATCAAAAAACTTCACCAAAACAGTGAAAAGAGAGCCCACAGACTACGAAAATATTGGGCCATGACATATCAGACAAAGGACTAATGTCCAAAATTTATAGAATACTGAAACACCTCAGCAACAAAAAGACAAAAATAACCCAATTAAAAAATGTACAGAGGTGAGAAATAGACACTTCATCAGAAAGATATTTGGGTGGCCAGCAAATGCATGAAGAGATTCTCACAATAGTTAGCCACTAGAGAGATGCAAATGAAAGCAACAATGAGATATTATGTCATCTCAGTATTAACAGAAAAGTTCAAAAACCAGAAAATAACAAATACTGGTGAGGATGTGGAAAGACTGGAACCCTCATACACAGCTGGTAGGACAGTAAAATGGTGTAACCTCTGTGAAAAACATGCTCCTTCTTTAAAAAGTTGAAAATAGAATTATCATATGATCCAACACATGGAATTCCACCACCAGGTATATATTCTAAGAAAAAAAAAAAAAGAAGAACTTTGACAGGAACAGCTATATGAATATCTATATTCATCGCAGCATTATTCAGAATGATAGAAACAGAATGATAGAAACAACTTAAGTGCCCATGAACAGATGAAGAGATAAACAGACTGTGATACACACACACAATGGAGTACTATGCAAAATTAAAGAACAATAATGAATCTGTTAAACACCTCATAACTTGAATGAAACTAGAAGACATTATACTGAATGAAATTGAAAATCAGAGAAGGACAAATATTTTATGACATCACTACTGTAAAAAGACAAGAAAAAGTCTACACACAGAAGCATTCCTTGAAAGTTACCAGTGGGGAGTGAAAAGGAGAGTGAATCACTAAACAGAGGGTAGACATGTACTAACTTGGGTGAAGGCAATACTAAATAAGGAGAGGTCAACACAAAATTATCAAGGTAAAGTAAGACACTGAGAAGAGCATAAGCATTAAAGGCAGCAATGATAAATATTATTACATACACAGTCTTACAAGAACAATAATAATATAATCTACATACGAAAATATAAGTAGACAAGGAAGCTGAACAGGTGTGAGAAGTAGACTGGGATTATACCCAAAAATATATTTAAGTTTGACAGAGAATATTTTTACCTATGTACTTAAATATGCTGCAAATATATCCATGAATATTCTAGAGCATACAAGAAGCAAAATTATGAAAACTTCTTTCTCATATCCAAACACCTTCAGGGAATGATTTGCTGAGCCTGGGGTTTCAGGGCCATAGTGACAAAGCCATCAAAGTCAATTGTAAAAATGTAGTCCACAAAGACAATGGTCTACTTCCTACTTTGGTGAGGGGAGATTGGGGTATTACAAGCTTGTGAAAGGCTGTCTAATATGCAATGATTTATCTGGAGCAAAGAAGAGTGAAGTATGTAAAATATGCATAGAAACAGTTAGTTCAAAGGACTAATGAACCATGCCAACCTCAAACTCCATGAGCCTTAGTCCAGAGAAAAACTAGATGGTGCCTGACTACTATTACGAATAGCTCTGAAGGGTATCACAATAGGAGGCCCTGGATAGTGTAGAAGAAAAATGTCAAACAAAATTCACACACATAAAAAAAAGACCAGGCTTTCTGGTCTGCTTGAGACTGGTGGAACACCCAAGACTATGGTCTTAGACACCCTTCAAGCTATGAACTGAACTCACCCCATAGCTCAACTTTAGGCTTGTCTATCTTTCTCTTTCCCTCACTGCTGTTGAGTCAGATCCAACTCATAGAGACCCCTCCTTAGGTTTCTGAGGTGATATCACTATGGAAGTAGATTGCCCAATCTTCCTTCCAAGGAATGGCTGGTCGGTTTGAACCTCCAGCCTTCTGGTTATCAGTCAAATGCCTTAGACAGTACACCACCAGAGCTCCCATAGACTTATATAGTGACTAGTAACTCCAGGGAGATGGGCACTCCTTAGAAAAATCAATCATATGTGATCAAAAGAATAGTATCTTCCCAGGGATAAAACTTAGAAAGCGAGAAGGGATAGGAAAGAAGGACAAATGAAATAGGTAACACATAGGGAGGAAGTGGGAAGTGTGCTGTTGCATTGTAGGGATTACAGTGAATGTTCTAAAACATAATGTATATGAGTTCTTGAATAGAAAACTAAAATGCTCTGTAAGTTTCACCCAAATCACAACTAAAAATTAAACAGACTGAGAAGACAAGGAGAGGCAGGGACACTAGATCAATGGAAACAAAACTAACAGAATAGAAATATCAAGAATGCTGACACATTGTAAAAACTGTTATCAATGGCATGGAAAAATTTGTATAAAAATTGTTAAATGGAAACCTAATTTGCTGTGTCAACTTTCACATAAACACAATAAAATATATTTTTAAAAAATGAACATTAAAACTAGCATATGACCTAGCAATTTCAATCCTGGGTATATACCCAAGAGACTTAGAAACAAGTATACAAACAGATGCATGTACACCATTGTTCATTACAGCATTATGCGCTGTAGTCAAAAGATGAAACAACCTAAATTTCCCTTAATAGATAAATGGATAAACAAATTGTGGTGTATACATACAATAGAATGTCACTCATCCATTAAAAGAAAATTGAAAACAGTACTCTGTTTCAAATTTGAAATTTGTAAACAGTACTCTGACTGAAGTGAGGCAATAGAAAAAGAATAAATATTGCATGATCCTACTTAAATGGAACACTTAAAACAGGAAAATGTATAAACAGCAAATTTTGTTAGAGGTTACTAGGGACAGGAGATAGAAAGGAAATAGGGAGTCATTGTTTAGAAAGTAGTGAGTGTCTGTTAATGCTTATGGAAACTTGGCAATGGGTACTGGAGAGGGTTGCACAACATGATTAAAGCAATTGGTATCATTGAATACCAAACCAACCAAACTCACTGCCGTCAAGTCAGATCCGACTCATAGCGACCCTTCCTTGGGTTTCCGAGGTGGTATCATTACGACAGAAGATTACCCCATTGTCCTTCCGAGGAGTGGCTGGTGGGTTTGAACAGCCAGCCTTCTGGTTAGCAGTCAACTGCCTTAGGCACTAAGCTACCAGAGCTTTTGGTGTCATTGAATAGTACAAGTAAAAGTTGAGTTAGCAAATATTGTATTATACATTTTGTTCACATACACACACACACACATAACTATATGATGTGTATTTAGAACTATTCTCTAATACCTCTAAAGAGGTAACTAACTCTAAGCTACTCTCATCCTGTGACTAAGCTTTTGCAGCAGCAAAGTCCATCTGGGTCTGACTACCTAGAGGAAATTGGGGAGGGAGTGGTGAACAATCCCACTGTATAATTACTCACCTCAGCACAGAAGTAGTATACATCAACTCTGTTCCCATTTTAATGAATTAATCACATGGCCAAGTCAGGATGCAGTCTGGGAAATGTCTCTGGTTTGGCAGTTACTTCCCAGAAACATCCCAACCCTATGGAAAAGAATATGCATCTCTAAGAGCCACATCCTATCCCTGCCACAACTTCCCACCTCCTCTTTCCATTTTCTGAGTCTTAGTTTTCTGATTCATAATATGAGAATGCTGGATCAAACAGTTCCAAAATTAATAGTCTGTGTTTTTCCTAAGAAGAAAATTTTATGATCGGCTCAATTTCTTCTTTTGTTATTTCCATTTCAATATCTTTTGTTCTTTCTTTCTAGTCATTAGAACCACCTTTTTTTTTTTTTGGATATTCCTGGAAGCTAACTATCAATGAATCCCATACACAAATATCAAAAAGCAGGCAAAAGGATTTCTCTTTCACAACTGAGCATGTATATTTCAAGATACTCTAAAAGACCTAAAATTATGGTGGAATCAAAAGTATGTATCTTTAAAGATCATTTTAATTAACAGTGACAATTTAAATGTAATTAACAGTAACTCCAGTCCCTGTGTGGCATAAATCATGCAATGCTATATATACTTCCACCAAAACATTGGCAGCTTGAACTCAACCACAGGTACCTCAGAAGACAGTTCTGGGATCTTCTTCAGAAATGACATAGCCTTTTTATAAGTACAAAAATTTATTAAGAGATACTGTATTTATTGTAAGCAGAGTAATCCTAGAGATCCTATTTCAAACCATGTAAATGACTAAGTGGCCCCACAGATGAATCTTCATCAAAATGCTCATCCTGGAGCAGAAAATGGAAGAGAAACTCAGCCAGAATATGATATCATAAATATATTTATGGATAATAAGCATTCTGCAGCATGGGGACACTTTAAATTACTTTTCCTAAAATAAGAACAAAATATTCAGGCAAATATATATATATATATATTTTTTTTTTTTTTCTATTTTTGAAAAAGCCAAATAGCACAGGTCCAGGGTGCATTTTAAATTGAAAATATTCTCTTTTCTCTAATATTTTCCTAAGAATTCCAAGTGATGGAGACTAAAAAGTAACAAAGGTAACGAAACAACAAAATAAACAACCAAAGGTGCCTAGGAAACATTAAAATTATGCAAAATTAATATCAACGTCTACAGAGACTTCTTTTTGCGGTGATTAATTACAGGATTTGATCAAACACAAAGCAAATAAGTCAACAAGACAAATTTTCAGGAAAAATGAAATTCAAGCACTATTAGAATCTATTTCTGGAATCTCAGTCCAAATAATTAACCACTGGAAATACACAGACACACACATACACACACACTACCCACCGCTGGCCACATAAACCACATATTCAGTGCAAACGATGCCAAAGAAGGATGAAGACTGATTTAAGCAAGAATAACAACGATCAGTGAAAATTGCATGTGATAAGATCTAAAAGCCTTAACAGTTCCACATGCAGGTTAAATCCAGCTCCTATAGTAAGAGGAGCACAATTATTTACATATAAACGGTCTGCTTACATACAAAGATCACATAAGTAAATTTCTGCATTATGCTGAAAATGTCATGCAAGAAATACAACTGCCTGATTGAGATGCAGAATGTTTGCCAGGATGGTGACAGCCAAAGTAAGTTCAAAGGCACAGGAAACGTTGTCATCAGCCTAGTGTAAAAATGTACAATTACTTGCTCTTCTCTTTCTGTTTAAAGGTGAACTATTGCTATCTTTTCCCTAGGCTACTTGTTCACTGTAGCTTATTATCATTACAAAGTATTAAAATGGATTAGCTTTTCCATATTGTGTTCCTATTGAGAAGGATGTGTTTTCGACAGCTCACTGACAAGCTTTTTGAAAAAAAGCATTTATTTCTCCACTAAAAATTACCAGGCAGCTTGTTTTTGAGAATAAAAATCTCTAAATTGCATGCTTGCAAATTCCTCTTTCCCGATAATTCATTTAATATAAAGAAATCAGGGAGAAGAAGTGAGCAGTGTCTAATTAATATCTCCTAATGCCCAACTAATGTCAAGCATGACTCCAATATATAACTGAACTATATTTTTACATTGAAAAATTCAATTACATTTAATGACAGACTTTGAAATGCCACATTATTTGTATTGGCAAACTTTGCAGGCTCACAGTATATTTATTAACATTCTTTCCACAGAATAAAGCATATATACAATACAGATCACTGCATTCTTCATTTTTTAATCTCTCAAAGTGGTATGTATATCTACCAGAGCAGCAAGGGGCTGCTTCAGCCTCAGAGAGCCAAAAGACCAGGGGCAGACGTTAATGTGCCCTTCCGTTTAATTCTCTGCATAAAAGAAGGTAATCTTGACATTTTACTGTCCTCTCTGGGTCAGGCTTCCTTGTTTTTCTCATTCTCTTTTCCCAGTGCCTCCCCCTTTCACCCCTCCCCACTCTGTCCCACTTCCTACATGCACACAGTTACAACCACATGGCCCTCCGTGCACACATCAACAATTTTGAGCTGCAAAGAGTTTCAATTGCCACATCCGTGACTCAGTTGCAATGAACAAATCATTTACTGGGATAACTTGAGGACATGACAATGACAGAGAGACATCTGTTGGGTAAATGGGAGGGGAAAAAAGGATTATTCACAGCTGGTGCATTAGTCCTGCTAGCCACTAGGCCACCACAGTGTCCTCCTCCTCCAGCTTCCTTCCGCTTCTTTCTGCCTGCACCCTGCTGTCAGCTGCCAAAAGATATCTGTTCTCACCCTTTGCTGAATGAAAAGGTGCTAATGCATGACTTCAGGATATGTCAGAACATACAGTACTTACAAGTGTTTGGAGATGCAGCCAACCTGACCATGGGGAAAATAAATGAGTAACTAAAGAGTGATTTCCTTGAAAAGAAGGAGGGGGGGTAAATAATGGAGCGTTTTTCTTTTTCCTGATTGTACACTGGCAGAGAGGAGAGGGGCTTCCTTCTTTCAAACAACCTTTCTCTCTCTCTCCCTTCAGGAAACATTCAATATCTTTTGAAATCTTTAATACCTTAAGAAAATACATTTTTCTACAAAGTGGTTTTGGTTTATTTTTTTGCTCAGGCTGATCTTGACAAATACAACAATTGGTATAAAAGGTAAAGAATTTGGAATAATTACAGGATGGCTCTAGGAATACTCACTTGCATTACTTCTTTTTTTATTGCTAAGAAGGAAAAGAGAAAATTAGAAAGAAATTGAAGTAGGCATTCGACTTTAACCCATCACAGTTGTAATCAGAGGATTCATTACTATGTATTACTTAAATTTTTATCTTTTTTCAGTTACCACTTAATATACACAATCCATTCACTTACCTCTAAGAAATATGTAGGCATTCCCTTTGCAACTGGCAAAAACTGGACAACTCCCTCAACATCCAGAATCCACAGCCAAATCTTCAGTCTGATTTTTGAAGTCTGATAATCAGCACACAACAACAAGTCTAGATGAGATTGGAGCTTTAAATATTAAAATTAAAAAAAATCTAAGTTACAATGCTGAATCACAGTGACATACAATGACAAATAAGCTGCTAAGAGAGTAATATTTCACACAAAAAATCACACATCTAGGACACAATTTGAAAAAGCATATGTAGCATAAATGAAAAAAAATATTTATTAGACAACAACCACTGCCAAATATAGCAACACAAAAAGGAATATCACAGAAAATCTGTGCTCTCAGCCCTTGATTAATGATTTTGATAAATAACTTCAAATTACTCATTTGTTTTCACTAATTTTCATGACATACTTGTGCCTTAGGTAACACAAAGAAAAGCCTAAAATAATAAAAAGACTTAAAGTGAGAAGTCATATCAATTAAATAAATGAAGTTCAGAATAATCATTTTACTTAGGTTACATGGTCATCTGCATACCTTGAATTTTCTAGAGTAAAAAATGAATGTTTATCTTCAGGAATTATAACCACACATTTTTTAAAATTAGAAGATTTTATTGGACGAATTTAACTACTAGGTTTGAACTGTAAAGAGAAACACATTTTCATATATGGAATTTTGAAAGTTTAACAAGGCAGTTACATTTACTCTTTTCTTGATTTTGACTTTTTTTACTACGTATTTCAAATTCATTGTATCTTTTTAATTTTGTGTGTTCTTTAATGAATTAAGAAGCTCTGGTAGCATAGTGGATAAGGCTTCTGGCTGCTAACTAGAAGGTCAGTGGTTCAAAGCCACCAGCCACTCCATGGAAAGAAGGTTGGACAATCCACTTCCGGAAAGATTAACAGCCTCAGAAACCCAATGGGGGTCTCAATGGGTTGGAATATACTTGATGGCAGTGAGTTTGTTTTTTGTTTTTTAACGAATTAATCTATAATGATTATAAATATGACAAATTAGCGTACATCTGCATTTCATACAAAGATACACTATACACCATGTAAAAATGCAGATCTTCTAAGGGGTTTTATGAAAGGCAAAATAAATGTTCAATAATTTTGAAGAAATAGGAATGTGACTAAATGTTGTAGTTCTTATTAAGAATGCACAGAAATGTATATTTTCCAAGAATCTTGATACTTACCTAATAAGTTTATTTTCACCACGTATTTTTGTCTATTAATATAAAGTCGAACAATATACTGCATTGGGCAAACTTGCTGGAAAAGATCTCTTGAAAATGTTAGAAAGCAAAGATATCACTTTGAGGACTAAGGTGCACCTGACCCATGCCTGTGGAGTTTTCAAGCACCTCAGTTGCGTATGAAAGTAGTAAAATGAATAAAGAACCCTGAAAAAGAATTGATGCCTTTGAACTATGGTGTTGGAGAAGAATTTTCAATAAACCCTGGACTGCCAGAAGAATAAACAAATCTATCTTGGAAGAAGTACAGCCAGAATACGCCTTTGGTTTCTAGATTAAAAGATGTTGTTTCACTTACTTTGGACATGTTATCAGAGGACCAGTTCCTGGAGGAGGACATCACGGTTGGTAAAGTAGAACCAAAATTCAAAAATCACTGCCCTTGAGTGAATTCTGACTCGTTGCAACCCCCTTTGGGTTTCTGAGGTGGTGAATTATTACTGAAGTAGATTGTCCAGTCTTCCTTTCATGGAGTAGCTAGTGAGTTTGAACCATCAACCTACTAGTTAGCAGTCAAATGCCTTAGGCACTAAGAGCAAAAAGATGGCTTGACACAGTGGTTGCAACATGGGCTTAAACATAGCAATGGATAGCCTAGGATTGGGAAGTGTTTCGTTCTGTTGTCCAAGGGTGCATGCAAAGTTAGACAAGCAAGAAGATCAGGCAAATGGGAATATACCCACAAACATATATAGGTTTGACGGATGATATTTATACATATGTATTTGTATATGCCATGAAAATATCCATAAGCAGTTTAAAGCTAACAGGGCGCAAAGTTAGGATAACTTCTCAGCCACAACTAAATACCTTGAGAGAGTGAGTCACTAAATCTGCTGGCTGGGGACCATAGACAGACAAGCTCAATTGGCACAACATAGTATATAAAATTTTTATTCTACATCTTACTTTAGTGAGTAGTGACTGGGGTCTTAAAAACCTATGTATGGGGATCTAAGTGGCAACTATTGACATCTTCTCATCAGGAGCAAAGAAGAGTGAAGACAATCAAAGATACATGGAAACAGTTAGTCCAAATAACCAATGGACCATAAGAACTTCAGTCTATATGACCCTGAGATCAGAAGAACTAGATCCTGCTTGGCTGCCAATGACAACCACTTGGAAAGGGGAAAACATTGGAGATCCTGGATAAAGTGGGAGGAGAATGTGGAACAAAACTCAAAATCATAAAAAAGATGAGACTTACTGGTCTGATGAAACCAGTACTGGTGAAACCCCTGAGACTATAACTCCAAGTCATTCATTTGGGCCTGGAATAGAACTCAATACCATGGCTTAACTCTCTGCCAAACAATAAGCTTACTAGCTGAGCACCAATACCAGGGAGGTGCACTCCTTAGAATAATCAATCATGAGAGATCAGAAGGGCAGCATTTGCACAAGGAGAAAGTCAGGGAGACAGAAATGCATAGGCAAGAAGGACAAGGGAAGAGGTAACACAGAGAGGATGTAGGAAGAAAAGTATTACACTGGGGGAATGTGACAGTGTCACAAAACAAAACAAACAAATAGAAAGTAATGAAGTCCAAGTCCCAGACAATACCGGCTAATTTTTGGAAGTAGATCAACAGTCCTTTATTCCTAGTCTGTCTTAATCTGGAAGCTCCACTGAAATCTGTCCAGCATGGGTGACCTTGCTGGTATATGAAATCCCAGTGGCATAGCTTTCAGCATCATAGCAACACACAGGTCACCACAGGGTGACAAACTGATAGATGGGTGCTGAGGGTACAACTGTAGTGGCCATATGGATTTTAGCAATACAAACTTAAATAACTAAAATAATTTAGTTTTCTTTTATATCACCTTTAATTGAATGTTGAAACCTAAGAGTAAAACAACTAAGAGTAAAAATTCACAGCGTGCGTTCTGGTCATCTAGTGCTGGCTTCTCTGACAAGAAGATACATCACAAATGGGATGGCTTGAACAAACAGGAATTTATTCTCTTAAAGTTAAGGAGGCTAGAAGTCTGAGTTCCAAGTGCCATGCTCTAGGGGCCATGTGAAAGCCCCTCAACCTTGGGCTTCAGCTCGGCCTCTTGCTTCTGGCCCACTGAAGCTACAGGCATCTCTTCACTCAGGCAGTTACTGGCTGCTGAGACCAAAAAGCCCAAGGTTGACAAAAAAAATGGTACAGTCCCAATGTTACCAAACTACACAACAGGTCATTAATTCAAGTCCATTGAAAGACCCAAAGTCAGCAGAACATGGCAGGCTGCTGAACAATGACACAGCTACATGCAGGGTTCAAGTATGCCATAAACTAGAGGCCATTCTCAAGGCTTCTCCTTATATACAGGAAGCAGACTACATCCCTAAGGCAGCTTACTTAGCTGCTCACAGTAGATTCCACCATGGAGTTTATTACCAGTCTCATCATGGGAAATACTACATCCAGTTGCCCAAGCACTCAACCAGGCCCAGTCAAGTTGACACACAAACTTAACCACCACAGCGTGCTTTCCTTCTCATTGAATTTTATAGCTTACAGACTAGAAAAGCTTGTTTACTTGATAAATTAATAATTTTCATGTATTTAGGTTCTAGCTATATTGTTTTAGAGTTATTTCTGTTCTCCACAACACCTTTTCTGTGTTGGAAAATGTTTGTAAATTGGAGCTGTATGCAATAAGGTCTGTTATCCAAAAGTTAAACTTTAGCAGAGTGCTATTTTCCTTAATTAAAATAGTAAATAATTCATCTATACATTTACTCTCCCAAAACCAAAAACAAAACTCACTGCTGTTGAGTCATTTCCAACTCATAGAGACCCCTCCTTCCATTTCTGAGCCAGTATCTCTATGGAAAGTGATTGCCCAATCTTCCTCCTGAGGAGTAGCTGGTGGGTTTGAACTGCCAGCCTTCTGGTTAGCAGTCAAATGCCTTAGGCAGTATGCCACCAGAGCTCCCTAATGTCATATAAGTATTTGTACATATATTAATTTAAAAATTCAGCTCAAGTATTAGATATATGGATCAAAAGTGTGATAAAATTAATCTCATATCATAATTCTCATGAATTTTATTAAGGTTGTCTATGCTAGTCATTTTCTCTTTAAAGCAATAGAACAGGGAAAGGATGGCAATCTTATGCTATTATTTACCCACATAGTAAGCTTTGTGGTTGAATACAGGATGATTTTCTGGAATAACACATAGAATGTTTAAATGAGATCTTATTTCTATTGCACAAAGAATCTCTGGCTTTATATATTGTTGTTGTTGTTGTTGTTATGTGCCGTCGAGTCGGCCCCGACTCATAGCGACCCCTCCTTGGGTTTCCGAGGCAGTATCACTACGGAAGTAGGATTGCCCAACCTTCCTTCCGAGGAGTGGCTGGTGGGTTTGAACCGCCAGCCGTCTGGTTAGCAGGCAAGTGTCTTAGCCACTATGCTACCAGAGCTCCCTATATATTGTAGTATCAAAAATAAATTGCTTTGAGCTTATCTGCATCCCCTGCCTAGACACAGAAACAGAAAGATAGATGGCAACAAAATTTGGAAGAATGAAAAGTGTATTGAGTTCTGTCTTAGTCTTGGTTCTTTAGGAGAGCAAAACCAGTGAAGCATATGTTTAATTATACATAGAGATTTGTTTCAAGCAAAAGGGCACATGATTTTCAGAATATGGTTCATGAACTTTTGCAGGAGTTGACAAATGGAAAATTCTAGTCTAGGTGGCAGACTGAAGATCTCTCCTCGCTCACATGGTTGCAGGGCTGAAGAACATAAAATCTGAAGGTAAGGCAGCAGGCTGGATACATCTGTTGGCTCATGTTGCTTCAGGGGCTAAAACCAAAACCAAACTCACTGCTTTCAAGGTGGATCTGACTCATAGAGAATGCTCCTCAGGTTTCCGAGGCAGTATCACTATGGAAGTAGATTGCCCAACCCAAAATCTTTGGGTCAGTTGGTAGGTTGAATGTTTCTGCAGGCTTACCTCCCAAGAACCAGAGGTCAGATGTCGAGAAAAGTACAGCATCAAGAGAGAGAATGAGCATTTTTAGAATGTCCATTTATATAATGGAGGCACCCTGGGAAACCTCCCTGTCAACAGTTTGGCTGGTTACATCAGATCACAAAATGGAAGGTGATTACATAGTATCTATCAAATCACTGAGAATCGTATCCTACCAAGTTGATACGGAACTCTGGTAGCTTAGTGCCTAAGGCACTTGACTACTAACCAGAAGGCTGGTGGTTCAAATCCACCAGACACTCCTCAGAAGAAAGGTTGGGAAATCTACATCCATAGTGATAGCGTCTTGAAATGCAAGGAAGCCTCGCTATGAATCAGGTCTGACTGGGTAGCACATAACAACAACCATTATAGGTCGACTAGTAAATTTCCAAGGACTCTGAAGCTTGATTCAAAACCATGTGTTTTATAATGTCATAAAACTTCCAACGGTCCAAAATAAACCCAAACTCACTGCTGTCAAGTTAGATCGGGCTCCTGGGGTTTCCGAGGTGGTATCACTAGGGAAGTAGATTGTCCAAGGAGTTGCTGGTGGATTTGAACCACCAACCTTCTGGTTAGCAGTCAAATGCCTTAGGTACTATGCCACTAGAGCTCCTTTTTAATGGTCAAGTCATAGATTTCTTTAGGTTGAATATGATGTATACATATGGCAACCACGATTCAAATTTAGTTAATTCATGTTCCTGAAAGTTTCACCTGTCTTATAATTTGTCATATTTTATAAAAACTGCTTTCTTCTGAAATAATCGATAATACAAAGATTTAATAATCAACTTCACAGTACAAACCAAAACCAAACAAACTCACTGCCGTTGAGTCGATCCCTACTCATAGCAACCTCTCTTTGGGTTTCCAAGGCAGTATCTGTGGAAGTAGATTGCCCAATCAGTCTTTAAATTTAAAAGTGTAATTGTCTTGCCTTATTAACATTTGTTTGTCAAAATAAAAATATGAAATATATGTTCCAAGAAATCTTCTTAATGTGACAACATTATTAAAAATCCTTAGCATGTGCTTCAAACAATGCACTGCAGTAATCCAGCACCTCTCATATGCAACAAGACACCCAGGATATCATGAGTAATATTGTGGTTTAGTATGGAGCAACAAAATGATGGTTAAGCTAATTATAAAAGAAAAAAAGAGTAGAAGGAA
>NW_006921680.1:10016199-10026454 GCF_000298275.1 Orycteropus afer afer
TACACATATATAATAAAATATTTAAGGAAGTTGTCCATATTCAACACTAAAACTCAGTAAAAGAACTGTCTTATCAATTTAAAAAAGTCCTTGTGTAACAAAGTTTCACAACCCATGCTGCAATAATTTGGTAGGATACAGTTTTTATAGTCAACTTTCTCATTATTTTTCATTTAGAACGTTTACAGAACATTTAAGTAATTGAAAAAAATCATTGAAAACAGAGAATTAGAATAGAGGCAACTGAACTATAACCATTTGCCAGTCAGATTCATTGAGATATATGGGAGAATTGACAGCAGAATCTCCAAGAAAAGAACTCATGACATCAAATTTGGAGTGTTAAGAAGTAACTGGTTGCTGTAGAGTGGATTCTGATTTATGGCAACACCATGTGTGTGAAAGTAGAACTGTGCACCGCAGAGTGTTTAATGGCTAATATTTTAGAGGTAGATTATCAAGTTTTTCTTCTAAGTCTCTGTGTAGACTAGAACTTCCAAACATTCAGTTAGCCGCCAAGCATGTTAAGTGTTCGCACCATCCAGGGACTTCATCATGAAATAGGAAGCATATAAACTCAAATCTTTGAAGTTGAATGATGTGTGTTAAACAACATCAATTATTGATAAACTTACTAAACAAAAATGTGGAAAAAATAATCATTTTTCATTTATTTCTTCATTCATATGAGTATTTTATCATATTTTCAAATTCTGGATGAAAACAAGAATTTAATGGTTGCTGGTGATTGAGCAGATAATAGTATTATGAGGGGCTATATTTCTGAGAACCATATTATGAAACGTATGAACAAAAATTCAGGTATCATACACAATAAGAAACCCAACAGTGTCCTTTTAGGTATGTTTCTTTTTCTTGATTTGTCCATCATAATATATACCATGTTAAAGCCTTTTAAAAGAAAAGATCCTACCCATAGCCCTTCCTGAGTTATCCAAGGTAGCCACATTACCGCATTTTTTTTCCTAAGTCTCAGCTGCGTAGGCAAATATATGGTATGCTTTAGTAGAGATTAGGAAGCATAAAGCTATTTGGGCATTTCAAGAGGAGAGCTGAAGAGTGGCTTCCTACAAATACACATAGTAAGGCCATGATGGACTATGAGTAAGCTAAACCTAGAGGGCTGTTAACTGAAAGACTGGCAGTTCAATTCACCCACTGGCTCTATAGGAGAGAAGACTTGCTGATTGCCGTAGAAATTTGGATTTACAGCCTAGAGACCACTATAGGGCATTTCAATCCCGTCCTATTGGGTCGCTGGCAGTTGGACTCAGTGGACCACAACAAGAAACTAAAGCTATGAGTTACAGAACACATGGAGGCTAGAAAGGGAAGAAATATTTGGTTTGGGGGAACAGAATACAGTAACAGAGTAGCTGGGTATTATTGGAGATGAAGATTTACTGTGATGATCCAACTATTTTGCTGAGGTCATTCAGGAGCCCTGGACCCAGTCACAGTTGTGGTGATTCCTGGTCCTGCTATATTTTTTGTTTTGTTTTGTTTTGTTTTGTTCTTTGATTCCATTCAGGTACCTGGACTTTTTGTAACTACATATTCTTACAATAACTTCATCCTCATCTCTTGAACACATCCAATAAGCCCCACAAATTCTCACAAAAACATCTGTTCAAATAGATAACAAGGCCCTCAGAAACATCAGCTTTAAGTGTTCCTGTAATTTTCCCTTTCCTTTCTCTATTACTAGGAGCTCTGGAAGTGTAGCGGTTAAAGCATTTGACTGCTCATGGCTTGAACCCACCAGCCACTCTGCAGAAGAAAGATGAGGCAGTCTGCTTCTGAAAAGTTTAGAGCCATGGAAATCCAATGGGGCTGTCTATGAATCAGGATCAACTTAATGACAGTGAGTTTGTTTTGTTTTGGTTTTACTATTTTACTGGCTGCTCACTTTCTTTTCTATGAAAGCTATAAGCAGATCCATAGCATCCTTCATATATAACAGATCCTGCCCTCAAACATTTACTGTATTCAGTGACAGTGTAGGGGAAATTGTTCCACTTTGACTCATTAAGGGAGACCTTTTATGCTGCTAAGCAAGCTGACACTTTTGCTCTTTCCTACCTTATACTTTCTTCTCTTGATTATTTTAATCTGAACTCTTCCTTCTCCTTGCTCATATTCAACCTGATTTCCTTTTTATATGTAACCTTCAAGTTAACTGAAAATGAAACTAATTAATTAGCATGCTTGATTTTCTATCTTTAGTGTCTTCCAGTGAAATTAACTGGCATTGATATATGAAGAGGTAGATATATTAGCCACCTTTATGTGCTGTTGAATCCTTTTATATTAATTACTACCCTAACTTATGTTTTATTCATATATGAAAATTGTTTGCATTAGCACATATTTTCTCAATATTATAAATAATAAACAATAGATGCCTTATTATACCAAATGAAATCTATTGCTACAGTCACTTATTTTTTCCATAACTTTGTAGTTAATAGTGATAGTTATGATATTCTAGTTCTTCCCAAAGTAAATCCTTACAAATATGTACTAAAATACTCAACATATTTTATCAGTAGTATAAAACTATAAATTTAACTTGCAATTTTGAGAACCTACCTATAGTCTTTTGAGATATATTGATAGTTTGTCTTCTTAAATGAGGAAGTTTTTCAGAAAATATCATTTAAAAAGCAGAAAATGTATAATGGTGTACACTATAAACTGTAAAGTGTTGTAGAATTATGAGATCAATCCATATATTTTTTTCTAGAGACATGACTGCAAAAGTACAGAAATGAAGATCCTGTTATATTTAGGACTTCAGAAAAAAAAAAGATAATTGCTTGAATATTCTTTTTTAGAGCAAAAGAATGACTAGCATTCTCACAATCCTATAATTTTCACTCCTTCGAACATTCAAACATGTAACATACAATGTGTACTTCTTCATAAATTATGATTGACAGCTTAATAGAACAGTCTGGTTCTTTGCCTTTCTGGATAAGTATAAATAGTGTAGTTATTGGAAGGTAATACCCTACCATTAGTAGGTCTTCCCATAGTCTTTCACAGCAATGAAAGTAAGCTTGATATATTTACTTGCATGAATGCTTGCCAGGAAACTCAATCTGGCATTTGAAAATGTCTGTTTATAATCTGGAGACTTTATTTGAAAAAACACTTGGTCACCATAGATTTTTCTATTAAATGCCACAAGTGTATATTAGGGAATTCCCCATGTTGGAAAGGAAGAACAGTATTTGCAGTTTGCTACTATTTTAATCAACTGGCCTTATTTCAGATTCCTCAGGATTAATATTCTCTGGGTTTGGAAAACAATTCATTTTCTATTGATGGCAATGAGAGATAAGAACAGATGAAGAGAACACTGTGATAGAGTACCTTAACTGGGCCAGAACTCAAACTCTCTGACAGGGTGTTAGAGGTCATCTCTGGGCTTTATACTAATATCTCCTTTGGGGAAATTTCACAGTATTATAAAGTGTTACAGGATGCTTCGGCAGAAGGTATGGTCTCATCATGTTTGAATCAGAATGGATCTTGATCTAAATCCATAATTTGTATTCAGTCTTATTCAGATAGAACTGACAGGCTTGGCATAAATAAGTTGCAGAGGAAACTTAACTGGAAATAGGAGGACAGACCCAACCCAGAAGCAAGGTCAGGGAGAACCGCACTTTTAGCAAAGGAGAGTTGTGTTGGGTCAGTCCCACACATAGCCCCCACCTCTCTGAGAAGAAGAAACTGAGTTAAGAATTTCAAAATTCTGTCATAGAGCTGGGTGTCTGAAACAGAAAATGCTGGAGAAAGATAAGCATTCTTGAGAGAGGAAGCTCAGATACAAAGACCAAAAATCTAGAGAGAGGAAACTGTTCTTCACATTTTTACTTTTAATTTAACTCTAATAATTAAAATTCAAGAATGAAAAATTCAACTATAGACTATATATCCTGAAAAACAAGGACTTCCTGGTGTGTTCTTCATCAAAACAAAGATGGAAAAGCAAATCATCAGAAACTATTAAAAATCTCGTGTTTCTGCTATGATCCTACATCTGTTGAGTAACGCTGAAAGAAGGATAGTATTAAGCATATTTTAGGCTCTAGATTAGTTTCATTTGACTTACTCAGTTGCTTTCAGACAAGCATTCAATCTACTATGTTTTCTCCTTATTCTTTTCTTTCTTTCTAAGATGCCATGGCGATTTGAGATGAGGAGATCTACAAGATTATGGTCTACATAGATGTCTCCTGTATTACATTACAGAGTCAGTGATTGATCTAGGCCCTGTACTGAGAATATCTGAAGCAATATTGTCATTGTTATGT
The DNA here is from genome assembly GCF_000298275.1 of Orycteropus afer afer. Taxonomy (NCBI): domain Eukaryota; kingdom Metazoa; phylum Chordata; class Mammalia; order Tubulidentata; family Orycteropodidae; genus Orycteropus; species Orycteropus afer. The sequence continues at coordinate 10,020,546 of NW_006921680.1, forward strand.
TGTTAGGGGCATTTGAATCATTTCTGGCTCATAGCAACCCTAAGTGCAACAGAAGGAAACACTACCCTGTCTTGAGCCATTCTGACAATCTTTGCTATGTTTGAGCCCATCATTGAAGCCACTGTGTCAATCCATCTTGTTAAGGGTCAGCCCCTTTTACTCTGACCCTCCATGTTACCAAAAATGATATCTTTCTCCAGGGACTGGTCTCCTCTGGTCACATAACCAAGTAGGTGAGACAAAGTCTGGCCATTCCTACTTCTAAGGAGCATTCCAGATGCACTTCTTGCAGGATAAATTTGTTCTTTTTACTGGCAGTCTGTGCAATTTCGGTATTCTTTGCCAACACTGTAATTCATAGGCATCAATTGTTCTTCAACTGTCCTTGTTCATTGTACAGCTTTCACATGCATAAGAGACGATTGAAAATGCCATGGCTTGAGTTAGACACCCCTTAGTCTTCAAAGAGACATCTTTGCTTTTCAACAGCTTAAAGAGGTCTTTTGCAGCATATTGCTTACTGCAATACTACGTCTCATTTTTTTATTTCTGATTTCATGAATGTTGATTGTGGGTTGAAGTAAAATGAAATCTTTGACAAATGCAACCTTTATGCCATTTATCATGATGATGTTTACTGGTCCAATTATGAGGATTTTTATTTTCTTTATATTGAGGTGTAATCCGTACTGAAAACTGTAGTCTTTGATCTTCATCAGTAAGTGTTTGAATCCTCTTGAAGCAAGGTTCTGTTATCTGCATGTCAGAATTAAATGAGTCTTCCTCCAAACCTGATGCCTCATTCTTCTTCATATAATCCAGCTTCTTGGATTATTTGCTCAACATACAGATATTGAATAAGTATGGTAAAAAGATACAACCCTGATGCACACGCTTCTTGATTTTAAACTATTAAATATCCACCCCCCCCTTTTTTTTTTTTTTTTTGAGCAACAGCTTCTTGCTCTATGTACAGGTTCCTCATGAGCACAATTAAGTGCTCTGGAATTCCCATTCTTTGCAATGTTATTTATAATTCGTTATGATCCACACAGTCGAATGTCTTTGCATAGTCAATAAACAGAGGTAAACATCTTTCTGGTATTTTTTGCTTTCAGCTAAGATCTATCTGACATCAGCAATGATATCCATCTTTCATGTCCTCTTCTGAATTCAGCATAGATTTCCGGAATTTCCCTGTCAAAATATGGCCACAACATTTTTTTTTTTTTTATTAATTATCTTCAGCAAAATTTTACTGGCATATGACAATAATGAGGACCTCTGGTGGTGTAGTGCCTAAGGCATTTGACCGCTAACTAGAAGGCTGGTGGTTCAAACCCACCAGCCACTCCTCCGAAGGAAGATTTGGCAATCTACTTCTGTAGAGATACTGCCTTGGAAACCCATGGAGGGGTTGATATGAGTTGGATCTGACTCGACAGCAGTGCATTTTTTATGACAATAATGATATTTTTTTATAATTTCCACATTCTGTTGGATCACCTTTCTTTGGAATGGGCAAAAATATTGATCTCTTCCAGTCAGTTGGCCAGATAGCTCTCTTCCAAATTTCCTGGCATAGATAAATAAGCACCTCTAGAGCTGCAACCATTTGTTGATACACCTCAATGGGCATTCTGTCAATTCCTGGAGCCTTGTTTTTCAGGATAGGTCTTGAAATGTCCTTCTTGATCCTGAATATGACATCCACATTCCTCTTCAATTTGGCATTCCCATCAGGCTAGGACATATGATTGTCCAAGTCAATATGGCTACTACCAGTCCATTCCAGCTCATTAATTCCAAGGATATCAACCTTTATTTGTACTATTTTAGTTTTTGTACATTCCAAATTTTCTTAGATTCATATTTTGCACATTCCATGTTCCAATTATTAATGTATGGTCTCAGCTCTTCTTATTTTGAATTGTAACACATCAGGAAATGGAGGTTACATCCACACCATTAAGATGGACTCTACTTTGAGGAGGCAGCCCTTCCCTAGTTGTATTTTGAGCACTTTCCAACCAGAAGGGTTAATCCTCAGGCACTATAAAAGATAAAATATCAATGTTATTGTTAAGGTTTTCAGTGGCCAATTTTTTGAAAACTGACTGACCATGTGCTGCTTCCTAGTTTGTCTTGGCTTGGAAGCTCCACTGAAACCTGCCTAACCTGGATCACCCTCCAAGTATTTGAGATGCTGGTGACATAGCTGCCACCATCACTGCAACATGCAAGCCACCACAGTACAACAAACAAATAGATGAGTGGTGACTGGAATGTAAAAGTTGGAAACAAAGAAGTATACATAGTTGGAAAATGTGGCCATGGTGATATAAAAGGTGCCAATATCACATGATAGAATTTTTTTTTTTTTTTTTTTTTTTTGTGATTTGGGCAAAAGTTTACATAGCAAATTCATTTTCCATACAGCAGTTCACATACATGACATTGTTTCATGACATTGACTGAAATTCCTACAATGCAACAGCTCTCTTTGCACTTCTTCCCCATAGTTACCTCATGGTTGGGTCCTTCCCTCCCATGCAATCCTGCCCCCCAAGCTGTCTCCTTGTGCATACACAGCCATTCTATTCTCCCATGATTGATTTCTCCACGGAGTATATATACCTAATGTACATGTTCAGCTCATATGCCTGTTTTTTCTTTGGCTGGAAGCCACAGGAGTGAGTTCAATTCCAGACTTCAAGGGCAGCTAGGGACCATAGTCTCACGGGTTTCACCAGGCTCTATTTGACCAGTAAACCTCTTCTTTTTTTCAAGATTTTGAGTTTTGTTCCACAGTGTTGTCCCACTCTATCCAGGAACTCCCATATAGATCTCCCTCCAAGTGATTGACAGTGGTAGACAGACACCATCTACTTCGTCTAATCTCATAGTCATATAGGCTGAGGATCACATGGTATACCTGTCCCTTGGACTAATTGTTTCAATGTGCTTTTGCTTTTCTTCATTCTTCTTTGCTCTTCTTCATTCTTCTTTGCTCTAGATGAGGAGAGATCCATCATTGCATCTAGATGGCTGCTTGTAAGCTTTTAAGAGCCCAGTTGCTATTCCCCAAAGTAGGATGTGAAACAATGTTTTTGTGCAGTATGTTATGCCAGTTTAGCTTGATGCCACCTAGGACCATGGTTCTGACCCCACAGGTCCAACTACTGGCTCCTTCTTAGTAGCTGGCTGTGGCCAAGAAGTGACTACAACCTTGCCCCTTGTCAGCTCTACTATATACCTGGAAATTCTTACAGAACATACAGATACACTTGTAGAAATATTGTCTGACAACTCAATACATAGTCATGGGCACACTCTCTGCTACATAGACATATCTGGCCATTCAGCCTGCCCACCCATCTATCCACCCATATATTAATGCTTGCCATCACTAAGTGTACAGTAATGTATGTAAAAAGGGTTCATCTTCATTGTATCTTCCTAGGTATTTTTCTCTGTCTTCCTCAATGCTACCATGTTGATCACTCACATTTGGTACATTGCCCTTCAGTTCACCCAAATGAATACTTGTCTCTACTTATCTAGCAGTGTTCCCTTCCCTCCTCCCAATCCTGGTAACCAACAAAGAAAGTTTCCTTCCATATATAAACCTTTCCTTGACATTTTACAATAACAGACTAATACAATTTTTGTCCGTATGTGATTGACTTACTATATTCAGCATAAAGTCCTCAGAGTTCATCCATATTAAGTGGTGTTCTGCAGATTCTATGTTATTCCTTAGGGTTGCATAATATTCCATTGGGTGCATGGACCATATTTTGGTTATCTATTCTTCTGTTGATGGGCACCTAGGTTGTTTCCATCTTTTTGCTATTGTGAATAGTGCTGCAATGAACATGGGTGTGCATATATCTGTTCTTGTCCTGGCTCTCACTTTAGGATGTAAACCTAGTAATGGAATTGCTGGGTCAAATGGTATTACTAATTCCACCTTTTTAAGGAATTGCCATACCAAATTCCACAGTAGTTGTACCATTTTACAGTCCCACCAGCAGTGTAAGAATGTCCCAATCTCTCTACCTCCTCACCAGCATTTGCTATTTTCAGTCTTGTTGAACTTTGCTACTAGTGCTGGGGCACGTATCTCAATGTTGTTTTGATTTGATTTATCTAATGGTTAATGAGGATCTCTGGTGGCATAGTGCTTAAGTCATTGACTGCTAACCAGAAGGCTGGTGGTTCAATCCCACTAGACACTCCTTGGGGAAGGAAGGTTGGGCAATCTACTTCCACAGTGATACCACCTTAGAAACCCAAAGAGGGGTCACTTTGAGTATGATCCGACTCCATGGCAGTGTATTTGGATATTTTTGGTTTAATGGTTAGTGACCATGCACATTTCTTCATGTGTTTAATGGTTGCTTGAATATCCTCATTAGTAAAGTGTCTATTCCTGTATTCTGCCAATGTTTTTCTTGGATTATTTGTCTTTTTGTTGTTGAGATATTGAAATTTTCTATAAATTTTAGAGATAAGTCCCTTGTCAGGTATGTTATTGCTGAATATTTTTCCTAATCTGTAGGTTCTCTTTTTACTCATATGGAGAAGCCTTTGGAAGCACATAAAGATTCAATTTTAGAAGGTCCCATTCATCTAGTTTATCTTCTATTGATTATGCATTTTAGGTTACAGATAAACAGTCTAGTTATGCCATATATTGTGGTTGTTTGTTGTTAGGTGCTGTCGAGTCATTTCCGACTCATAGTGACCCCATGCACAGCAGAACAAAACACTGCCTGATCTCACGCCAGCTGCATGATCCCTGCTATACTTGAGCCCATCATTGCAGCTACCATGTCAATCCATCTCATTGAAGGCCTCTCCCTCTTTTGTCGACCCTCCACCCTACCAAGCATGACATCCTTCTCCAGGGAATGGTCCCATCTGACAACATGACCAAAATAGATGAGAAGAAGTCAGGCTATTCTCCCTTCCAAGGATCATTTCATGTGCACTTCATCCAAGACAGATCTATTAGTTCTTTTAGCAGTCCATGGTACTTTCAGCATTCTTTGCCAGCACAACTCAAAAGCATCAACTCTTCTTTGGTCTTCCTTATTCATTGTTCAGCTCTCACATGCATACGAGGCGATTGGAAATACCATGGTTTGTGTCAGGCACACCTTAATCCTCAAGGAGACATCCTTGCTCCTCAGCACTTGAAACAGTTCCTTCCTGGTTGATCTTCCCAGTGCTACATGTCATCTAATATCCTGACTGCTGCTTCCATTGGCATCGACTGTAGAACATGAATTCTTTGACAACCTTAATCTTCTCTCCATTTACTGTGCTGCTGCTCTTTGGTCCAGTTGTGAGGATTTTTGTTTTCTTTATATTGAGATGTAATCCATACTGAAGACTATATTCTTCAATCTTCATCAGTAAGTATCTCAAGTCATCCTCAGTTTCAGCAAGAAAAGTTGTATCATCTACATATCTCAGGTTGTTAATGATTCTTTCTCCAATCCTGATGCCATGTTTGTGTTCATATAGTCCAGCTTCTCGGATAACTTCCTCTGCATATAGATTGAAGAAGTGTGGGGAAAGGATTCAACCCTGATGCACTCCTGTCTTGATTTTAAACCATGTACTGTCCCCTTGTTCTGTTCGAACGACAGCCTCCTGGTCAAGGTACAGGTTCCTCATGAGTACAACCAAGTGTTTGGGAATTCCCATTCTTCTCAATGTTATCCATTATATGTCATGATCCACACAATCAAATGCCTTTGCATAGTCAAGGAAACACAAGTAAACATATTTCTGGTACTCTTTGCCTTGAGCCAAGATCCATCTGACAACAGCTATGATATCCCTTGTTCCACATCCTCTTCTGAATCCAGCTTGCACCTCTGGAAATTCTTTGTCAA
>NW_006921680.1:10036194-10050667 GCF_000298275.1 Orycteropus afer afer
GGTGCTACATCAGCAAATGGAGGTCTCGAAAGCTTTACCTTATCCATAGGAGTAAGGCTGGCTTTACTCAGATGATGCAGCTCTTTCCCAGTCCTATTTTGAGAGCCTTCTAAGCTAACCAGACTATTCATAATGTATCAAACAGTGTTTCTTTGCTATTCATAAGGTTTTCCCTGGTCAAATCTTTAAGAATGCCATATATTAGGACGCCTAAATTTGCCCCAAGTTTTTCTTGAGGAACTTTATAGTGTTAGGTTTCACACTTGAGTCTTTGATCCATCTGGAGTTAGTTTTTGTGTAAGGTTTGTGTGGTGGTTAAGTTTGTGCGCCAACTTGGGTAGGCCTAGTTGAGTGACTGGGCAGCTGAATGTAGTTATTCCCCATGTTGCGACTGACAATTAACTCCATAGTGGAATCTACTGTGAGCAGCTGGGTAGCTGCCCTCAGAGCTCTGGTCTACTTCCTTTATATAAGGAAAACCCTTGGGAACAATCTCTAGCTTACGGCATGTTTGAACCCTGTATGAAGCCAAGTCATTGTTCAGCAGTCTGCCACACTCTGCCAATCCTGGGACTTTCAGTGCACTTGAATCAATGGCTTGCCGAGTGGTTTGGGAACATCTGGACTGTGTCATTTTATTTGTTGACATTATGCTTGTTAGCCTCAGCACCCATTAGCTGCCTGAGTGAAGAGAGGCCTGTAGCTTCAGTGGGCCAGGAACAAGAGGCAGAGCTGAAGTCCAAGGTTCAGGAGCTTTCACATAGCCCCTGGAGCCTAGCACTTTGAACTCAGACTTCTAGCCTCCTGAACTGTAAAAGAATACCATCCCATTTGTGGTATATATTCTTATCAGAGTGGCACTAGGTAACGAGAACAATGTGAGATACAGATACAGATCTTTCATTTTTCTGCAAATGGGTATCCAGTTTTTCCAGCACCATCTGTTAAACAGACAATCTCTTCCCCATTGAATGGATTTCAGCCCTTTGTCAAAGATCAGCTGACCTAGATCAATGGCTCTATTTCTGGGTTCTCAATTGTATTCCATTGGTCTATGTGTCTGTCATTGTACCAGTACCAGGCAGTTTTGACTACTGTGACTGGGTGGTTTTGAGATCCAGGACTGTGAGACTTCTTACTTGTTCTTCATCTTCAATAGTGCTTTGATTATCTGAGGTCTCTTTCCTTCACATATAAAGTTACTGACTGGGTTTTCCAAATCCTTAAAGAACGTTGATGGGATATGGATTGGGATTGCATTGAATGTATAGATTACTTTGGGTGGAATTGACATTTTCACAATGATCAATCTTCCTATCCATGAGCATGCTATGTTCTTCCATTTATGTAGATCTCTGATGGTTTCTCAAGGTAGTGTTTTGTAGTTTTCTTTGTACACATCTTTTATGTCTCTGGTAAGACTTATTCCCAACTATCTCATTTATTTTGGTAGTTATTGCAAATTGTATTGATTTCCTTATTTCTTTGCTGGTGCACAGGAATCCAACTTATTTTTGTATGTTGATCTTGTATCCTGGCACTATGCTGATTTTCTCAATTAGTTCCAGTAGTCTCTGCTGAGTCTCTTGGGTTTTCTAGGCATAGGATCATATCATCAGCAAATAGGGATAGTTTGACTTCTTCCTTACCAATTTGGATGCCTTTGATTTCCCTTTGTTGCTTTATTGCCCTGTCTAGCACTTCCATTACAATTTTGAATAGAAGTAGTGATAGAGGTTATGCTTGTCTGGTTGCTGTTTGCAAGAGAAATATTTTCTGTCTCTCTCCATGGAGAATAATGTTGGCTGTTGATTTTGCATAGATGCTCTCTATTATGTTGAGGAATGTCCCTTCTATTCCTATTTTTCTGACAGTTTTTACCAGGAATGGGTGTTGGATTTTATCAAATGTCTTTTCTGCATTGATAGATATGATCATATGGTTCTTTTCTTTTGTTTTATTTATGTGATGGATAACATTGATTGTTTTTCTAGTGGTGAACCATCCTTGCATACTTGGTATGAATCTCAGTTGATCATATATCTCCCCCATGTTGTTGGAGTCTGTTGGCTAGGATTTTGTTGAAGATTTTTGCATCTATATCCATGAGGGACATTGGTCTGTAGTTTTTCTTTTTAATAATGTTGTCTGGTTTTGGTATCAAAGTTATGCTTGCTTCATAAAATGAAATTCAGAGGATTCCATCCTTTTCTATGTTCTGGAATAGTTTGATTAGGATTAATCTCAGTTCTTCTTTTAACATTGGGCAGAATTCCCTGGCTACACTGTCTGGGCCAGGAGTTCTTTTATTTTTGTTGGTAAAGTTTTTTTGTGACCTGTTCAATATCTTCTTTTGTTATGTTTATTTTTTTTTAAACTTTTCCACCTCAGTCTGTGTTAGTTTAGGTAAGTAGTGTGTTTTTAGAAATCTGTCCATTTCTTCTAGATTTTCAATTTTTTTGGAGTACAGCTCTTCATAGTATCCTGATATTTTTATCCTTTTTATTTCTGTTGGTTCTGTTGTGATGTCACCCAATTCATTTCTTATCCATTTTATTTGTATTCTCTCCCTCTTTTCTTTTGTTGAATTTGCCTGCGGTTTGTCAACTTTATTAATCTTTTCAAAAAAACAACTTCTACTCTTGTTAATTTTTTTTGATTGTCTTTCTTATTTCTGTTTCATTGATTTCTGCTTGAATCTTTATTATTTCCTTTCTTCTAGTGACTGTAGGCTTTTTTTGTTGTTGTTGTAGTCCTTTTCTTAATTGTTGGAGATGCTTGTTTAAGGTGTTGGTTTTTGCTCTTTCTTCTTTTTTGATGTGTGCATTTATTGCTATAAAAATTGACCTCTTATCACGGTGTCCCAGAGATTTTGGTATGTTGTGCTTCCTTTATCACTTGGTTGAAGGAATTTTGTTTATTTATTTATTTTAGGACCTCTGGTAGCGTACTGCATAAGGCACTTGACTGCTAACCAGAAGGTTGGTGGTTCAAACCCACCAGCCACTCCTCAGAAAGAAGGTTGGGCAATCTACTTCCGTAGTGATACTGCCTCAGAAGCCCAAGGAGGGGTCGCTATGAGTAGGGTCCGACTCGACAGCACATAACTACTTAACTAAAGGAATTTTTAATTTTGTTTTATATTTCTTCTCATGCCCAGTCATTCTTAAAGAGGGTGTTGTTCAGTTTCCATGCACTTGCTCTTTTTCCACTTATCTTCGTATTGTTGATTTCTAATTTGATTGCATTGGGATCTGAGAAGATGCTTTGCAGTGTTTCAATAATTTTTAATTTATCAATGCTTGGTTTTTGGGTTTTTGACTTAACATATTATCTATCATGGAAAACATTCCCTGTGTACTGGAAAAGAATGTTCATTGTGCTGCTGTTGAGTGAAGTGTTCTGTAGATGTCTATAAGGTCAAGGTCATGGATTGTATTGCTTAGTTCTTCTGTGTCTTTGCTGTGTTTCTTTGCAGTTGTTCTATCTTTTATTGAAAGTGGTGTATTAAAATCTCCTACTATGACTGTGGAGTCATCGTTTGTCTTTTTGATTCTGTTAAAGTCTGATTTATGTATTTTGGGGCTCCTTAATTGGGTCCAACAACAACAATAATTGGGTCCATAGATATTTATTATTGTTATAACTTCTCATTCAATTGATCCTTTAATCATTATATAATGTCTTTCCTTGTCTCTAATAGTGGTTTCTGTCTTAAAGTCAATTAGATCAGAAATTAATTTTACCACTCCTGCTTTTTTTGGTTGCCATTTGCTTAACATATCTTCTTCTATCCTTTGATTTTTAGTCTACGTTTGTCTTTGTCTCTAAGGTGTGTCTCTTGTACACAGCATATTGATGGGTTATGTTTTCTTATCCTTTCTATACATAACTCTCTATATCCTGAGGGGTATGTTTAATCCACTCACATTCAGTATAATTATGGACAAGTATGAATTTGTTGCTGTCATTTTGTTATGTGTTCTTTCATAGTGTTCCTGGTTTCTTTGTTCCATATGATTTTCTGTGCTGAGCTCATTTTGTTTATGAATTGTGTTATCATTTCCTTTGTTGCTATTGTTTTAGTACTTGCTAAATATTTGTGCTTGTCTTATTTTTTATTTTGGTATAAAGGTTTGTCATTTTTCTTTGAGGTTACCCTGTCATTTATAGTTTTATCCCCAAGTTTAGAACAGTCCACTCTATCTTGCAACTGTCTTGACTTCCTCACCATTTAGAAGTTATGTAACTACAATATTTTTTCCCTCTTTTTGGTTTGCAGTTGTCTTCATTTTCCAATTGATATCTTTGGTTCCCTGTTTACAATTCCTAAGGCACTTGACTGATAACCACAAGGCTGGTGGCTCAAACCCACAGCCACTCCTTAGAAGGAAGGTTGGGAAATCTACTTCTGTAGTGATAATGCCTCGGAAACCTAAGGAGGGGTCATTATGAATCAGATCCCACTCAACAGCAATGAGTGAGAAAGCTTCTTTTACTTTGGATACTTCCATAAATGCATTGGTTTTGGGGGTTATGTCATCATGTGTATTAATGGTCAATTGTTGTTTGCTATTATTGGTTCTCTGTCCAAGAGATTTCCTTTAGTATCTCTTACAAGGTCGATCTGGTTTAACAAATTCCCTTAATTTTCACTTACCTGGAAAACCCCTAATTTCACCATTATATTTTAGGGACAATTTTGCTGGGAATATAATTCTTCATTGAAAGTTTTTCTCTGTTGGGGTTTATATACACCATAACAATGCCTTCTTTCCTCATTGGGTCTGCTAAGGAATCAGAGTTTAATTGTATTGGTTGCCCTTTGTAGGTAACTTTTCTTTTTTCCCATGCTACTTTCAGGATTCTCTCTTTGTCTTTGGTTTTGGTGAGTTTGAATATTATACATCTTGGTGAATTTCATGTGGGGGTCTGTCTTGCTTGAGGTTTGTTGGACTTCCTCAAAGGATATATCCTCATCTTTCATCCTATCAGGGAAGCTCTCTTCCAACAAATTGGGGACATTTTTTCTCAGTGGTTTTCTTTTTCTCTTCTTGTTCTGGAATTCCAGTTAAACATAGGTTATTACTTTTCTTGGTAACCTCCATGAATCTTAGGTTTTCTTCATTTTCTTTTGATCTTTTTTCTCTGATTGATCCCTTTCCAAAGAAGTATTCTGGTATTTGTTTTCAATCTCATTAATTCTGTCTTCCATTGATTTCATTCTACTCATTTTCCTGTCAATGTGTTATCTATTTCTAAGAATTTAGTATTAATCTTCTGGATTTCTATCTGTAGATTTTGTGTCATTTCTAATTTTTCATTTATTTTGTCATTTTCTTTTTGTCTTTTCTTCTGAAATTGTTCTAAGGTTAGTTTATATTTTCCTTAATTTTGTCAGTATTTTCCTTGATCTTCTCTCAATCCATTGATGATACCTAAATATAATTCTTTTAAATTCCTTATCAGGGATTTCCAATGCTGCTTCTTCCTAAAGGATGCATTCTGGGTCTGTATTCTTCTCGCTTGTTTCTACTCCTTTGTCTTGCTTTTTTGTGTGGACTGTGATGGTTTGTTGTCTCTGAGACATTGTGACATTTTTTATATTACTATTTAATTGGTGATTTTATGTTGGTGTGATTCACTGAAGATTATTTATGTTTTTGTTTTTGTTTTGATGTGTCTGAGTAAGCAGGGTTCTGTGATCCTTGCTCCTTTATTTGCTAGTTGGCAAGACTTATGCACTCACCAACTGTCTTAGGGTGGTGTGATAGAGAATGAGAGTTGCTGCACAGATCTCTGTTAACTGTTTTTGAACAACAGTTAATGGTGAGTCAGGTACTTATTGGTAGTCATATTTCATTGGTCAGTTGGTACAAAAGGAAGTGGTGTCCCTCACTCAGTAAGTGGAGCTGCAGGAGTTGCAGGAGTGGATTGGGTCATAGGAGCATGGCTGTCTCACACTTAGTTAGACAAAAATATTAATGAAAGAACCATCAAAAAAGGTAAAGACAAGAGGAAAAAAACATACCATGCAAACATACAGGAAAAATCACCAAAAAGAGGAAAAAAAAAAGAGGGAAGGCAATAAATGGGAGAACATATTTAAAGAAATACTTTAAAAGGCAAAAGAAATATGAACACAATAAGGGGAAATAACAGTATCTGTGGAGGGGGAAGTGAGAGAAAAGAGGTATAGTAGTGGAATAATAAAGAAAAAAATGGGAAAAATGCAAAAAGAAAAACAAGAAAGGGAAAGAACCATAAAGAGGAAAAAAAATGGGAACCAGAAGAAAGTAAAAGCAAAAAACTAGAACCTGGGGGAATGTAAGAACAGATAATAATAATAATAGGGACAATGATAATAATAATAATTTTTAAACAGGCCCAAACAAACAAACAAAAATCTGGGCAGGGTCGGACAGTCACCCAAGCTCCCTCAGAGAATACAGACTGGGATGGAATTCCTGCTGGCCCAGAAGGTGGGTGGAATTAAGGGATGGCTGCACCTCTGCTCACAAAGAGGGTGTGTGATATAAGAGTAACAAGTGGAATATCACCCTTTCCAGTCCTCAGTATCTAGTATGTCCTTGCTGTCCCTTGCAAATGGAACTTATTCTTAGGTCCTTGAAACTTGAGACAATATTGTTGCTTTAAATACCCAAAACAGTCAAACTGCTTATAAACATTCAAAATGGTTGTGCCATCTCGACAGCCAAAAGTCCACAGCTCAATTTGTCTCCTTCTTTGCTATTTCCCCTTTTATTCACCAGCCACCAGTGCGGTCCTCCGTGTAGCCCCTGACTAACAGGGTAAACTTTTAAGTTAATTCTTATGTTCTAACACCACTTGGCAATATCGAAAGTGTCCTTGCTTTCAGGATAACTAATAGTTTGTAGCCCTGTATGTTTCATGTTTTGCTGTTTTTGTGCAGGTTCTTCTAGTTAGAGTTTAGTCCACTTCTGTATTCTTCTTTCAAACTCAGGGCTTCAGGATTATCTTCTGTATCTGCATTATTTGGTTCTTCTTTTCCTTGTTGAAGAGGTTCTGTGTAGTTTGTCTGCCTATTCTGCCATCTTCACATGATAGAATTTTGCAAGACCAAAGGTTTATTCATTACAAATATCCTTTTTCAAAGCATAAATTGTGACTAAGCATGTGGACATTACCAGATAGAATCCACAGGAATCAAGTTGACTACAACTGTGGAAATAGGTGGAGAAGCTCAATATCATCAATCATAACAAGACCAAGGCCTGACTGTGGAACCAACCATTTGATACTCGTATACAAGTTTGAATTGAAGTTGAAGAAAATTAAAACAAGTCTATGAGAACCTAAATATGACTTTAAGTATGTCTGACCTGAATTTAGATGTTGTCTGAAGAATAGATTTGATGCATTGAACACTAATTACTAAACATCAGATGAGTTGTGATATGGTATGGTGGTTAAGGTTTTGTGTCAACTTGGCTGGGTGTGGTTTTGAGTGGCTGGGCAGCTGGATGTAGCAATTCTTCATGATGAGACTGATAATCAACTCCATGTTGGAGTCTGCTGTGAGTGGCTGAGTCTTAGGGATATTGTCTGCTTCCAGTATATAAGGAAAACCCTGAGAAAGGTCTCTGAGCTTTTTGGCATATCTAGATTCTGCCTTTGGCTGACTCTTCATATCAGTGGCCTGCCATGTTGTCTGCTGATCTTGAGACTATTTTGTTATTTGAGCAATTAGCCTGCTGTATTGCTTGGTAATTTTTGGACTGTGACATTTTATTTCTCAACCTTGAGTTTGGCAGCAGCAGCAGCAGCAGCAACAGCAGCTTCCTGAGTTAAGAAATACCTCCAGCTCCAGTGGGCCAGGAGCAAGAGGCAGAGCTCAAACACAAGATGGAGGAGTTTTTCACCCAGCCCCTAGGGCTGGGACTTTGAACTCACAAGACTAGGCTTCTAAACTGCAAGGGAATAAATCCATTTATATTAAAGCCATCCACCTATGGTATTTCTGTTAGAGACACAGAAGAGAAGCCAGACAGATGGCATCAAAGTCATCATATATGAAGAAAGAAAAAAATATCATTAAAAAGGCAGGAAAGGGGAGATTCCGGTAAGATGGTGGAATAGGCGGACAACTACAAAGACCCTCTTCAACAGAGAAAAGAGGAACTAATTAGCACAGGTACAGAAAATAATCCTGGAGCCCTGAGCTTTGAAAGGAAGGCTTCAGAAGTGGACTAAACTCCAACTAGTAGAAGAACCTGCATGAAAAAGGAGACTTATGTAGCTGTGGTCTGTCAGCAATCCTGATGGCACAGATAGCTTGGATATTGGTGAGTGGTGTAGGACCTAAGAATTAACCCCAAAATTGGCCCTGCTAGTCAGGGGCTGCACGAACAACAGCATCATTGGCTGGCGAACAAAAGGGGAAGCAGTGAAGAGGGAGATGGATTGAGCTGTGGACTTTTGCCTGCCCGGAGGGTGCAGTCATTTTGAATGTTTACAAGCAGTTTGACCATTTTGGATATTTAAAGTGTCAGTGTTCTTTCAGATTCCAGGAACTTAAGAAGGGCTCCACTTGCCTGGAACTGCAAGGGCATTCTGGATGCGAATGACTGCAAAGGTACAATATTCTCCTTGTTACTCTTATACCTCACACCTTCTTGGTGAATGGAGTTGCAGCCATCCCTCACTCTCACTAACATTCTGGGCTGGCAGGAATTCCATCCCCATCTGTGTGCTCTGACGGAGCCTGGGTACTCTGCCCAACCCTGCCCAGACTTTTTATTTTTCCTTTTTTTAGTTGTTTTTTTCTGTTTTAAAACTATTACTATTGCTATTTTTATTTTCTTTGTTTTTCCTTTTTGTTATTATTCTTTATTTTTCCCTCCCCAGGTTCTAGTTTTCAGCTTTTTCCTACTATCCTGTTCCTCACTCCCATTTTTTCCTTTCTTGTGATTAACACTATTCTTTTTTTTTTTTTTTTTTTCGCATTTTTCCTATTTTTTTCTTCATTATTCTCCTACTCTACCTCTTTTCTCTTATTGCTACCATTCATAGATATGGGGAGTTTTTTTTTTTTTTTTTTTGATTTTCTTGTTTGTTTGTTTTTATCTTTGTTTTACTTTTTCTTGTTTTTGGTGATTTTTTCTGTGTGTTTATGCAGTTTGTTTTTTGTCCACTTGGGCTTTTCCTTTTTTGATGGTTTTTCTATTGTAGTTTTCATCTGATTGACTGGGAGACAGTAATTGTGCCCATATGATGCAACCACACCCACACCTCCTGCAGTTTTATTTACTGAGAGAGAGCCACTACACCCTCCTTAAGAATGACTGGGTAATAGAAGGAATAAAATAAATAAATAAATAAATAGAAATTCCTTGAATCAAATGAGAATGAAAATACAGCATACCAAAATTTTGGGGACACAGCAAAGCCAATTAATAGAAATAAATGCACACATCAAAAAAGAAGAAAGAGCCCAAATCAACACTTTAAATCAACATCTCCAACAATTAGAAAAAGAAAAACAAGAAAAGCCTAGAGTCACCAGAAAAAGTGAAATAATAAATATTCAAGCAGAAATCAATAAAACAGAAAATAGAAAGGCAATAGAAAAAATCAACAAGATGAAAAGTTGGTTTTTGAAAAGATTTATACAATTGACAAGCCACCAGCAAGAGGGAAAGAATACAAATGACAAATAAAATAATAAAGAAATGAAATGAGTGACATCACAACAGAACTAAGTGAAATAAAAAAAGGATAATATCAGGTTACTATGAAGACCTATACTCCAACAAATTTGAAAATTTTAAAGAAATGGATAAATATCTAGAAACACTACTTACCTAAACTAGCAAAGACTGAGGTGGAAAAGTTGTACATACTCTTAACAAAAGAAGAAATTGAACAAGTCATTAAAAAAAAAAAAAATTACCAACAAAAAAAGTACTGACCCTGATGGTTTCACTGGAGAATTCTACCAATCAGAGAACTAACACCCATCTTACTCAAACTTTTCCAAAACATATAAAATGATGAAATCCTCCCCAATTCATTTTATGAAGCAAGAATAACCTTGATATCAAAACTAGGCAAAGATATCACTAAAAAGGAAAACTACAGACTGATATTGATCATGAGTATAGATGCAAAAATCTTCAACAAAATCCTAGAAAATAAACTCCAACTACATATCAAAAATATAATTCATTATGACCAAACGGGGTTCATGTCAGGTATGCAAGGATGGTTCAACTTTAGAAAAACAATCAACATAATCCATCACATAAATAAAACAAAGGGAAAGAACAATAAGATCATATCAATTGATGCAGAAAAGTCATTTGATAAAATCCAACACAAATTCCAACACACATTCCTGATCAAAACTCTCAAAAAAATAGGAATAGAAGGGACATTCCTCACCATAATAAATTACAAATGTGAAAAACCAACAGTCAACATTTTGAGTTTTGTTACATGCTGTTTTCCCATTTTTCTTAATGGAGAGAGACTGAAATCATTCCCCTTGCAAACAGGAACCAGACAAGGAGCCCACTATCATCACTTCTATTCAACACTGTATTGGAAGTCTTAGTCAAGGCAATAATGCAAGAAAGGGAAATCAAAGGCATCCAAATTGGTAAGGACGAAATCAAACTATCCCTATTTGCTCATGATATGAACCTATACCTAGAAACCCCAAGAGACTCAGTAAAAAATCTAATGCAATTAATTGAGAGATTTAGTATAATAGCAAGATACAAAGCTAATGTAAAAAATCAGTTTAAGTTCTCTACAGCATCAAAGAGATTTATGAAAAAGAAATAAGGAAATCAATACAATTTACAATAGCAATCAAAAAAATAAAATACATGGGAATTAGTCTTATTGGGGCCAAAAATGGCCTGTACAAAAAAAAAAATAAAAATAAAATAAAAGATTATTTCAAGAAACCATAAGAGATCTACATAAATAGAAGAATATACCATGCTCATAGATAGGAATAGTGAACATTGGGAAAATGTCAGTTCTACCCAAAGCAAACTATAGATTCAACACAATCCCAATCCAGATCCCCTCAACATTTTTTAAGGATATGAAAAACCAATTAGTAACTTTATATGTAAAGGAAAGAGACCTCAGATAAGCAAAGCATTATTGAAGAAGAAGAACAAAGAAGGAGGTCTCACACTTCTGGATCTTAAAACCTACTATACAGCCAGCATAGTCAAAACTGCATGGTATTGGTATAGTGACAGACACATAGACCAATGGAATAGAATTGAGAACCCAGAAATAGATACATTGACCTATGGTCAGCTGATCTTTGACAAAAGGTCGAAATCCATTAAATGGGGAAGGTATTTTCTGTTTAATAAATGATGCTGGTAAAACTGGGTATCTATCCATTTGCAGAAAAATGAAATGAGATCTGTACCTCACACCATACACAAATACTAACTCCAGATGGATCAAAGACTTAAATGTGGAACCGAAAACTATAAAGTTTCTCAAGATAAAAATAGGGACAAATTTAAGGGTCCTAATATATGGCATAAATAAACTATCAAGCATAAACTAAAATGCACAAACAGCAGGTGGGAGAGGAGGGGACGGAACACTGTTAGATAGGTAGAGACAAGTATTGATTTGGGTGAAGAAAAGGGCAATATGCCAAATGTAAGTGATTAGCACAGTGACATTGGGGAAGAAGAAGACATAGAGAGGTGCATGGGAGGTACAGACAACAAAAATGAACCCTTTTGTACATACAGTACCACATTGTCAGTGATGGTAAACATTGATATATGGATGGATAGATGACTAGACAAGCTGAACTATAAGGTATTTCTATCCAGGGGCCAGTGTGCCCATGACCATGTATAGGGTTGGCAGACGTTGTTTCTACAAGTATAGTTGTGTGTTCTGTAAGAATTCCCAGGTATATTGTAGAGCTGACAAGGGACAAAGTTGTTGTGACTTCTTGGCCACAGACAACTATCCAGAAGGAGCCAGCAGTTGGACCTGTGGGTTCAGGACCATAGTTGCAGGGGACATCGAGCTTAATTGGCATAACATGCTACCCAAAATATTATTCCATCTCCTACTTTGGTGTGTAGCAACTGGCATCTTAACAGCTTGCTAGCAGCCATCTAGATGCAGTGATGGGTCCCTCCTCATCCAGAGCAAAGAAGAATGAAGAAAAACAAAGACACAGGGAAATAATTAGACCAAGCATCTGGTACACCACAGGAACCATGGGATCCTCAGCCTATATGACTATGAGACCAGAAGAACTAGAAGGTGCCCAGCTACCAACGTCAACCACTCAGAGAGGGATCTGGGTAGAGAGTGGATAGAGTGGGAAAACAGCATGTAACAAAACTCAAAATCATTAAAAAAAAAAAAAAAAAAGGACCAGGTTCATTTGTCTGATAGAGCCTGATGGAACCACCGAGACTATGGCCCTTAGCTGTCCTTCAGGTCTGGAATTGAACCCACTCCCATGGCTTCCAGCAAACAAAAGACAGGCAGGCATATAAGCAGAACTTCTACATTAGGTTGATATAATCCTTAGAGAGATCAATTATAGGAGAATAGAAGGGCTGTGTATGCACAGGGAGACAACTCGGGGTAGGAGTGTATGGGAGGGAAGGGCTCAATGAAGAGGTAAATTTGGGGAAGAAGTGAGAGGGGAGCTTTTGCATTGTGGGAAATTGCAGTCAATGTTATGAGAAAGTGTATATGAGCTGCTATATGGAAAGTAAAATTGCTCTGTAAGCTTTCACCAAAATCACAATAAAAATTACAAAAAAAAAAAGGGGGGGAGTGAGAAAAGACCAAAATAGATGTAGAGAAGAGACTGTGAAATTTGCTCCAGAATGGAGAGTAGCTAAAGCTAATGGAAGAAATGATAAAGAGCTGAACAGAAGATTTCAAAAGGCAGCTTGAGAAGAGAGAGAATTATAATGAAATATACAAAGACTTGGAGTTAAAAAATCAAAAGCAAAAACATATTTCGTGTTTTTGAAGCTGAAAAAACTGAGGGAAAAATTGAGTTTGAAATTGCATTATGGAAGAGTTTTAAGGACAAAATTTTGTACAATTTAGGAGGCATCAAGACAGGACAGAAGGAATACACAGAGTAATTGAGTATTTCACAAAGTAGCATATGATCAAGAGCCAATGGTACTGAAGGAAGAAATCCAAGTACACTGAGGGAATTAGCAAAAAACAAGGCTCCAGGAAATGACTGAATGTCAGTCAAGATATTTAAACAAATGAATGCAGTGCTTGCTTTGGCAGCACATATACTAAACTTGCAACGATACAGAAAAGATTAGCATGGACCCTGCGCAAGGATGAAATGCAAATTCGTAAAGCATTCCATATTTTTGAAATTGAAAAAGTTCATCAAAAAAATTACCAACTAAAAAGAGTCCTGGCCCAGACAGTTACACCGGAGAATTCTACCAAACATTCAGAGAAGAAATGATACCAATCCTACTGAAACTATCCCAAAACAGAAAAGGATGGAATCCTTCCTAACTCATTTTATGAAGCAAGCATAACCTTGGTACCAAAACGAGACAAATACATCACTCAAAAGGAAAATTAGAGACCAATATTCCGCATGAATATAGATGTAAAACTCTCCAACAAAATCCTAGCCAATAGACTCCAACAACATGTCAAGGAAATTATTCATTATGACCAAGTGGGGTTCATATCAGGTATGCAAGTTTGGTTCAACATTACAAAAACAATCAACATCATCCACCACATAAATAAAAAAAAAAAAAAAGAGGAGAACCACATGATCATATCACTTGATGCAGAAAAGACATTTGATAAAATCCAACACCCATTCCTGATCAAAACTCTCAGCAAAATAGGAATAGACAGAACATTCCTCAACATAATAGAAGGCATCTAGGAGCTCTGGTAACATAGTGCCTAAGGCACTTGACTGCTAACCAGAAGGCTGGTGGTTCAAAGCCACCAGCCACTCCTCAGAAGGAAGATGGGGCAATCTACATCCATAGTGATACTGCCTCAGAAACCCAAAGAGGGGTCACTATGAGTCAGATCAGACTTGATGGCACATAACAACAACAACATGCAAAACCAGTAGCCAAAATTATTCTCAATGGAGAGAGACTGAAACCTTTCCTCTTGAGAACAGGGACCAGACAAGGATGCCCACTATAACAACTTCTATTCAACATTGTACTGGAAGTACTAGCCAGGCCCATAAGGCAAGAAAAGGAAATCAAAAGCATCCAAATTAGCAAGAAAGAAGTCTAAATATCCCTATTTGTTGATGATATGATCTTATACCTAGAAAACCCAAGAGACTCAGTCAAAAATCTACTGGAACTAATTGAGAGATTTAGCATCGTGGCAGGATATAAGATCAACATCCAAAAATCATTTAGACTCCTCTACACTGGCAAAGAGATTGCTGAAA
>NW_006921680.1:10050767-10052204 GCF_000298275.1 Orycteropus afer afer
AAGAACATCTCTTGCTCATGGATAGGAAGATTGAACATTGTGAAAATGTCAGTTCTACCCAAAGCAATCTATACATTCAATGCAATCCCAATCCAGATCTCATCAGCATTCTTTAAGGATATGGAAAAACCAATCACTAACTTCATATGGAAAGGAAAGAGACCTTGGATAAGGAAAGCACTATTGAAGAAGAAGAACAAAGTAGGAGGTCTCACACTGCTGGATCTCAAAACCTACTATTCAGCCACAGTAGTCAAAACTGCCTGGTTTTGGTTTAATGACAGATAGGAGGACCAATGGAATAGAATTGAGAACCCAGAAATAGAGCCATCAACCTATGGTCAGCTGATCTTTGACAAAGGGCCAAAATCCATTAAAGGGGGAAGAAAATGTTTGTTTAATTAATGGTGCTGGTAAACCTGGAGATCCATTTTCAGAAAAGTGAAACAAGAACTGTACCTCACACCACACACAAAAACTAACTCCAGATGGATCAATGACTTAAATGTGAGAAACCTAAAACTATAGATTTTCTCAAGGAAAAACTAAGGGCAAATTTAGGGGCCCTAATATATGGCATAAATAGACTATCAAGCCTAACTCAAAATGCATAAACAGCAGAAGAGAAATCAAATGATTGGGACCTTCTAAACATTAATTTTTATGTGTTTCCAAAGACTTCTCCAAAACAGTCAAAAGAGAACCTACAGATTGGGGAAAAAAATATTGATAATGATATATCTGACAAGGGACTTATCTCTAGACTTTATAGAAAACTCCAACACCTCAATAACAAAAAGACAAACAATCCAATTAAAAATGGGCAGAAGACATGAATAGAAACTTCACCAAGGAGGATATTCAAGTGGCCAACAAACATATGAAGAAATGCTCACAATCATTAGCTATTGGAGAGATGCAAATCAAAACAACAATGAAATACCATCTTACTCCAGTACTAGTAGTAAAGTTCAACAAAACAGAAAATAAAAAATGTTGGCAAGGATGTGGAGAGATTGGGACTCTCATACACTGCTGGTGGGACTATAAAATGGTACAACCACTGGGGAAAACAGGAGGGCAATTCCTTAAAATGTTGGAAGTAAAAATGCCGTTTGACCCAGCAATTTCATTACTAGGTATATATCCTAAGACAGTAAGAGCCAGGATAAGAACAGATATATACACACCCACGTTCACTGCAGTATTATTTATAATAGCCAAAAGATGGAAACAATCTAGGTGTCCATCAACTGAGGAATGGATAACCAAACTATGGTACATGCACACAATAGAATTCTATGCAACACTAAAGAATAATGTAGAATCTGCAAAACACCACATAATGTGGATGAACTTGGAGGACATTATGCTGAGTGAAATAAGTCAATCACAAAAGGACAAATATTGTATTAGTCCGTTATTGTAAAAGTCAAG
>NW_006921680.1:10053444-10060838 GCF_000298275.1 Orycteropus afer afer
AAAAAAAAAAAAATGGATGCAACAATGGAAGTTCTTACTTATATTTGCCAAAAAATTTGGAAGAGAGCTACCTGGCCTTCTGACTGGAAGAGATCTGTGTTTGTGCCCACTCTGAGAAAAGTGATCCAACAGAATGCAGAAATTACTAAACAATATAATTAATATCACATGCAAGTAAAATTTTACTGATGATAATTCAAAAACAGTTGTAGCTGAATATCGAAAAGTAGCTTTCAGATATTCAAGCCAGATTCAGAAGAGGACATAGAACTAGGGATATCATTGTTGATGTCAGATGGATATTGACTGAAAGTAAAGCATACCAGAAAGATGTTTACCTTTGTTTTATTGACTATTCAAAAGTATTCAACTGTGTGAAACAAACAAACAAAATCATGAATAGCATTTCAAATAATGGGAATTATAGACCACATAATTGTGCTCATGCAGAATCTGTATTGGGATGAAGAGGCAATTATTCCATCAGAACAAGGGGTTATTGCATCTTTAAAATTAGGAAATGTGTGTCAGGGTTGTAACTTTTCACTTAACTTTTTTTTCAGTCTGTATGCTGAGCAAATAATCCAAAGACTAGAGTGTGTAGAAACACATCAGGATTGGAGGAACACTCATTAACAATTTACAATATGTAGATAACACAACCTTCCTTGCTGAAAGTAAAGAAGACTTGAAGCATTTACTGATGAAGATTAGCCTACAGTCTTCAGCATAGATTATACCTCAATACAAGAAAAAAAAAAAAAAAAATCTTTGCAATTGGACAAATAAGGAATATCATGATAAACTGAAAAACAATTGAAGTTGGATCTACCTTCATTTTTCCATAAAATAGCAGTTACAAAATCAAATGACTTATTGTATTGGGTAAATATGCTGCTCGACAGCTAACCAGAGGACTGGCAGTTTAAACCCACCAGCCGGAAGGAAGGTTGGGCAATTTACTTCCATAGTGATACTGCCTCAGAAACTCAAGGAGGGGTCACTATGAGTCAGGTCTGGACTTGACAGCACATAACAACAACAACACAACAAATATACTGCAAAAGGCCTCCTTAAAGTGTTAAAGTGCTAAAAGAGCAAAGACCTCTCTTTGAAGATTAAGGTTCGCCTAACCCAAGTCATGGTATTTTCAATAACCTCATATGCATGTGAAACTGAACAATGAATAAAGACAACTTCAGAAGAATTGATGCACTTGGATTGTGGTGTTGAAGAAAAATATTGAATGTACTCTATAGACTTTTAGAATATAGAACAAATCTGTCTTGCAGGAAGCTCAGCCAGAATGTTCCATGGAAGTAAGAATGGCCAGACTTTGTCTCTTGTACTTTTGTCATGTTATCAATAAGGACCAGTTTCTGGAGACAGATATCATGGTTGATAACATAGAGGCCCAGGAAAAAAGAGGAAGACCCTCAATGCAATGGATTGACACAGTGGCTGCAATGATAGGCTCAAAGATAACAAGGATCGTGAGGCTGGCACAATTGATGGGCTCAAAGTAGCATGGTAACAATTGTGAGGATGAGGCAGGACCAGGCACTGTTTCATTGTTCATAATGGTTCTGAGTCAGAACTCACTGTATAGTATGTAACAACAACAGCAAGTAACAGAAGAGAACATTACTATAGGAGTACACAAGTTAATTTTAATAATGACAGAAATATTAGAATATGTCAATAAACAGTTTGTTAATCCTTAATCTCATATAATAACCTTAGCTTAACTTGAATTTGTGAGGAATATACTTCTTAAGACTGATAACTATGACTGACTTTATCTTGTAAGTAAATGCAAAAACATACCCAATCATTGCCGTGAAATTGGATCTGATTCATAGCAACCCCTCCTTGGGTTTCTGACGTAGTATCACTACAGAAGTAGATTGCCCAATCTTCCTTCCAGGGAGTGGCTGGTGGGTTTGAACCACCAGGCTTCTGGTTAGCAGTCAGATACCTTAGGCACTATGCCACCAGAGCTCCTACCTTGTTGTTGTTGTTGTGTGCCATCGAGTCAGCCCCGACTCATAGCGACCCCTCCTTGGGTTGCTGAGGCAGTATCACTGCAGAAGTAGATTGCCCAGTAGGGGGAATAAATTGATTTACTTTTAGCTCAGAAGGCTGGTGTTTCTTTTCTGTAATATAGATTTACAAAGGAAAAGTACAAATAAGGCTTATAAAAAGCATTTGGATGCTTGATGTTTGAATAGTTGCTCAGAATATAAGAATCAATAAAAATGTCAACTCAGAAGGCTCACTAAATCTTGAGCAGGAAACAGTCTGTTCTGAGAACAGTGGACTTTGATGATTTTATGAATATCTTCCATGCCAAGGTAGGTTGCACCTTTTATCTTCAACTTAAATTATGAAACCAAACCAAACCAAACCAACCAAACACTGCTGTCAAGTTGGATCCAACTCATAGTGACCCTTCTTTGGGTTTCCAAGGCAATATCACTATGAAAGTAGATTGCCCAACCTTACTTCTGAGGAGTAGCTGAGGTTTGAACAGCCAGCCTTCTAGGTAGCAATCAAATGCCTTAGGAAAAAGAAAAGGTAATTAACAAACCAATATACACTGACTTGATTCACAATAATATGGTTAATAAACATAAATTCTAGAACTATAAAATAGATAATACCTGGAAATGTGACAAGTATAATCTAGCACTTTCAATAGAAATTGATATCAGGATTAAAAAAAAAGGAGAAGGCCCTCAACGAGATGGATTGGCAAAGTGGCTGCAACGATAGGCTCAGGTATAGCAAGGATTATGAGGCTGGCATAGGACCAGGCAGTGTTTCATTCTATTGTACATATGGTGGCTATGAGTCAGAGCTGACTCAACAGCACCTAACAACAACATCACAATTAAAATCCTTACTATAGAATATGTGTTAAGATAACAAATGTGTCCAATACTGACTAAAATCCATTATATCCAAATTCCTCACTCATTAATTATGAACTATTAAGGCCAAGAGCTTATATATTTCTGTCTGAGAGTCATGCAGAGCCTTTTGCTGATAATAGTCATTTGATATATATTTATTAAAAAAAATTCAGTTGTATTGAAATTTGGTTATTTTACCTTGCTAGAAATTAATTGGTCATCACACAGACTTAAAAACTCTTGTTCTAAATAATTATCTATTATAATACAGCCTGTGGCACTTTGTAAAATTAAATATTATTTTAAAGGTCTTAATTGGTGCCAGCTCTGGGACCAGCAGAAGGCAGGTGTTTGTGTGCATGGAGCAGCCCCTGGGCACAAGCTGCAATAGCGAGCCCTGGGACCAGTGGAAGGAGTGTGTTTGCACCAGGGACAGGCCAGGCAAACAAGCAGAGTGGGGGAGACCAGGAAATGAACAGAGCAATTTAGAACAATGAGGGGGGCAAACCTGTATGTCAGTTTGTCATACTGTGGTGCCTTGAGTGTTGCTGTGAGGCTGGAGGCTGTGAAACTGGTGTTTCAACTGCCAGCAGGGTTATCCATGTTGGACAGGTTTCAGCAGAGCCTCCAGACTAAGACAGACTTGGAAGAAGGCGGGGGCCATTCACTTCTCAAAGAATGTTGTTGTTGTTGTTATGGGCCATTGAGTTGGACCCGACTCATAACAAATCCACCTTGGGTTTCCAAGGCAGTATCACTATGGAAGTAGATTGCCCAACCTTCCTTCCGAGGACTAGCTAGTGGGTTTGAGCCGCCAGCCTTCTAGTTAGCAGTCAAGTGCCTTTGGCACTATTCTACCAGAGCTCCTTCTTGAAGAACAGGCCAGGGAAAACTTTATGAATAGCAGTGAAACACTGTCTGATATATTACTGGAAAACTTTATGAATAGCCCTGAAACATTGTACAATATAGTGCCAGAAGATGAGCCACTCAGGTCAGAAGGCACTCAAAATACCACTGGAGAAGAGCTGCCTCCTCAGAGTAGATAGAGCCAACCTTAATGATGTGAATAGAGTAAAGCTTTCAGGACCCCCATTTGCTGATGTGGCATGTCTCAAGGTGACAACAGCTACAAACATCCATTAATAATCAAACCACAGAATGTACAAAGTGTGAATCTAGGAAAATTAGAAGTTGTAAAAACTGAAATGGAATGCATAAACATCAATATTCTAGGCATTATTGAGCAGAAATGGACTAATTTTGGCCATTTTATATCAGATGATCTACGATCTACTATGTTGGGAATGACAAATGGCATGGCATTCATCATCACAAAGAATTTATCAAGATCTATCCTGAAGTGCAATACTGTCAGTAATAGGATAATACCAATATGCTTACAAAGAAGACTAGTTAATACTACTATGATTCAAATTTATGCACCAATAACAAAGCCAAACATGAGGAAATTAAAGATTTTTATCAGCTTCTGCAGTCTGAAATTGACCAAATATGCAATCCAGATATGTTAATTATCACAGGTAATTGGAATGCAAAAGTTGGAATCAAAGAAGAACAACTGGTAGTTGCAAAATTTGGCCTTGGTGATAAAATGATGCTGGGGATTGCATGACAGAATTTTACAAAACCAATAACTTATACATTGTGAATACCTTTTCTCAACAATGCAAATGGCAGCTATACATGTGGACTTCACCACACAGGAATTAGCTTGACTACATTTGTGGCAAGAGATGATGAGAAGCTCAATATCTTCAACCAAAACAAGGCCAGGAGCTGACTTTGGAAGAGACCATCAACTGCTCATGTACAAGTGCAAGTTGAAGCTGAAGACAATTAAAAGAAGTCCATGAAGACAAAAAATATGACCTTGATTATATCTCTCCTGAATTTAGAGACCATCTAAAGAATAAATTTCTTGCTTTGAACACCAATGACCAAAAAACAGAGGAATTGTGGGATAACATCAAGAACATGATCCATGAACGAACAAAAAGGTCATTAAAAAGAAAGAAAAGATGAAAATGGATGTCAGAAGAGACTCTGAAACTTGCCCTTGAATGGAGAGTAGCTAAAGCTGGCAGAAGAATCAACAGGATAAAAGAGCTGAACAGAAGGTTTAAAAGATCAATTCGAGAAGACAAAGTCAATTAGTATAATGAAATGTGCAAAGACCTGGAGTTAGAAAACCCAAAGGGAAAAGCATGCTCAACATCTCTGAAGCTGAAAGAACTGAGGAAAGAAATTAAGCTTCAAATTACAATATTAAAAGATTTCATGGGCAGTAAGTTGAATGATGCAGGAAACATCAAAAGAAGATGGATGGACTATTCATCATCACTATACAAACAGAGTTGGTAGATGATCATCCATTGCAGAAAGTGGCATATGATCAAGAGCAAATGGTATTGAAGAAGGAAGCTGAAGCTTTCCTGAAGGAATTGGTGAAGAACAAGGCTCCTGGAATCGATGGAATACCCACCAAGATGTTTCAAAAAACAGATGCTGCACTGGTGACAGTCACTCAGCTATGCCAAGAGATTTGGAAAGCAGCTACCTGGACAACTGACTGGAAAAGATCCATATTTGTACCCATTCCAAAGAAAGGTGATTCCACGGATTGTGGAAATTATTGAACAATAGCATTGAAATCTTCTTGGAGATAATTGAGAAATGGTTGCAGTAGTATATTGACAGAGAACTTCCAGAAATGCAAGCTGGATACAGAAGGGGACATGGAACGTGGGTATCATAGCTGATATCAGATAGATCTTGACTTAAAGCAAAGCATATCAGAAAGATGTTTACTTGTGTTTTATTGACTATGCAAAGGCGTTCATTTGTGTGGATTATAACAAATTGTGAAAAACATTGAGAAGAATGGGAATTCCAGAGCACCTGATTGTACTCATGAAAACCTGTACATAGACCAAGAGGCTATTGTTTGTACAGAACAAGGGGATCTTGCAAGGTTTAAAATCAGGAAGGGAGTGTGTCAGGGTTGTTTCCTTTCACCATACTTATTCAATCTGTATGTTGAGCAAATAATCCAAGAAACTGGACTATATGAAGAAGAACATGGCATTAGGATTGGAGGAAGACTCATTAGCAACCTGAGATAAACCAACAACACAACTTTGCTTGCTGAAAGTGAGAATGACTTGGAGCACTTATTGATGATGATTAAAGACTATAGTCTGCGGTATGGATTACACCTCAATATAAAGAAAACAAAAATCCTCACAACTGGACCAATAAGCAGCATCACAATAAATGGAGAAAAGATTGAAGTTGTCAAAGATGTCATATTACTTGGTTCTACAATCACTGAAAATGGAATCAGCAGTCAAGACATTAGATGACATATTGCATTGGGAAAATCTGTTGCAAAAGACCTCTTTCAGTGCAGAAGAGCAAAAATATCTCCTTGAAGATTAAAATGTGCCTAACCCCAAACATGGTATTTTCAATCACCTTGTGTGCATTTGAGAGCTGAGAAATGAATAAGAGTTGATGCTGTTGAGTTGTGGTGTTAGCAAAGAATACGGAAAGTACCATGAACTGGTAAAGGAACTAACAAATCCATCCTAGAATAAGTGCAGCCAGAATGCTCATTGGAAGCGAGAATGGCCAGGCTTTGTCTCATCTACTTTGGTCATGTTGTCAGAAGGGACCATTCTCTGGATAAGGCTGTCATGTTTAGTAAAGTGGAGGGTCAATGAAAAAGGGGAAGACCCTCAACAAGATGGAATGACACAGTGGCTGCAGTGACCGAGCGCAGATATAGTAGGGACCCTGAGGCTGGCACAGGACTGAGCAGTGTTTTGTTCTGTTGTACACAGGGTCGCTTTGAGTTGGAGATGACTTGACGGCACATACCACCACCAACAACAACAACAACAATCGGTGCAGTCCCTAAGGCATCTGACCTCTAGTCAGAAACCTGGCAGTTCAAACCTACGAGCCGCTCCACTATTTCCATAAAGATTTACTGCCTTGGAAACCCAATGGTGGATGCTATGAGTTGGAACTGACTTGATGGTAGTGAGTTCAGTTTTTTTGGTTAATTATATTTAGGCCACAACAACTATAATAATTCTCCCCATGAGCATTCCTGTGTAAGAAATTTGAAGATTAATAATGTATAATAGATTTGTGAAAGGGCAAAAGAAACTGGAGTAATTTGAATGAAGACTGAAACCTTGAAACCATTCTTAATAGTAATTTAAAATATAGAAAGATAGAAAGTGGTAACTAGTAGCTTTTAAATTGTTATTTCTACTGTGAAAACCAAAAATAACATGACTAATTTGAAGAGAATACCTTGAATGTAAGAAATAAATTTTGGACTATTAAACATATTTTGCCAATCATATGAATATCAAAAGAAATCTTTGAGTCATTCATAATAAAGAGTTTAGTGTTTTTGTTGACACGATTGTTGTTGTTATTGTT
>NW_006921680.1:10061243-10064977 GCF_000298275.1 Orycteropus afer afer
TTGAACCACCAGCCTTCTGGTTAGCAGTCAAATGCTTTAGGCACTATGCCACCAGAGCTCCACTAGGTGGGACAAATGGTTTACCTCTTGAGGACTGACCAAAAGATATACCACTCAAGTCCACCCAGGAGTGCCTTGGAAGGAAGGCCTGTTGATCACCTTTCAGAGATCAGTCATTGAAAACCCTGTGGAAAGCAGTTCGAGTCAAACACTCAGGGTAGCCATGAGTCTGAATCAACTTGACTACAACTGGTTTGTTTTTAAGTTTTCTCATCATACCAGCACATAGAATCTAAATTTTTCATATTATATTTCTTGATCTTTTGCCATTTTCCTCTAAGGCCAGAAGATAAGCTAGCAACCTATCCAATATTGACTCAGGAAGACAACAACAGCAAGTAGACACTTTTTTTCCATGCCTAGCCCTTGATTATTATGATTCAGCATGGTAGATCAACTGTCTGCATAGATGAATTTAATCAGTCCCTGAGGCTGCATTCTCCCCAACTACAGTTATTTCTAGCTAAGGCTCACCAATAGTTTCTGGCAATAGAACATTTGTTCTACAGACCAGAGACAGCTCACACTTTCTGGAAAGTACCTTCACCACTGGCAAGCTGTGATTTCCTGTGAGTCATGCACTTTTTTTTTTTTTTTTTTTTAATTTTTATTGTGATTTGGGTGAAAGTTTACAGAGCAATTTCATTTTTCATACAGCAGCTCATACAAATTTTTTATCATGACATTGACTGCAGTTTCTCACAATGCAGTAGCTCTCTTTCCACTTCCTCCCCATGCTCACCTCTTCCCTGTGTCCTTCCCTCCCCTGCACTCCTGCCCTATAAAGCAGTCTCCCTGTGCATACACTGCCATTCTGTTCTCCCATGATTGAGCTCTCCAAGAAGTGCATCTACCATGTAAATGTGTTGGAGACCAAGAAAAGACCCCCAAAAGAACATGATTGCAAGGCACATGTTCTAATCACAGTTCAGAGAAGGCAAGGCCTTGCTTATGGTTGAATGTTTGCTTTAAGACATGGCAATGCCTCTCCCACAGTTGAATGCTTGGCTTCAACTTTGTGTTCCTGGGGCAGAATGTTGCCCCAACAAAATTTTTGCTAATCTGTTTCCCTGGAATAATGTTTTGCTCTAAGAATAGTATACCTTAGAAACTATTGTTTAGAATCATGTACCTTAAAAATTTTATTATGTTTTAGAATAATGTATCTTAGTGATTATTTGCTAATCCTGCAAGAGATATAGGAGCTCTGGTAGCATAGTGCCTAAGGCATTGACTGCTAACCAGAAGGCTGGAGATTCAAACCCACCAGCCACTCCTCAGAAAGAAGGTTGGGCAATCTACTTCCGTAGTGATACCACCTTGGAAACCCAAGGAAGGATTGCTATGAGTCGGGTCTGACTCCATGGCACATAACAACAACAACAACAGCAAGAGATATTAACCTAATTAATTATCCAATACATTTGGACATAGGAAAATGCCTTTGGGTATGGGAAAGAGTAAAAATTTAACTTTTAATGAATAACTGATTGTTATAAGGAAATATTTGATTTTACCATAGAAGAATATTTGATTGAATACTTGATAGTTTTAAAGAAATATCAAGAATAGTGATGTAATTGTATCCTTATGCATAAATAAATCAGAGTAGATGCATGAGGGGTCGCTCTTGCAGAATATGCAGGGTGTCCACCTGGCCCCCGTTATTAAAAAAAAACATTAATCCTTTCATGTCGCTTCATTCCATGACTTGTGCGGTTTTACCAGAGGCAGCATGAATGTTCAGCCCATATTCTGGTCTTTTATTTGGTTGGAAACCACAGAAATTCAGTTCCAGACCTGAATGGCAGCTAGAGCCATAGTCTCAGGTGTTCCATCAGGCTCTGTCAGAGCAGCAAGCCTGATCTTCTTTTTTTTTTTTTTTAATTTTGAGACTTGTTCCACATTGTTCTCCCACTCTATCCAGGATCTCCTACATAGATCCCCTTCTGAGTGGTTGAGAGTGGTAGCCAGGCACCATCTAGTTCTTCTGGTCTCATAGTCATGTAGGTTGAGGATCTCATGGTGTACCAGTTCCTCGGACTTTGTTTCCATGTGTCTTTGGTTTTCTTCATTCTTCTTTGTTGTGGACAAGGAGAGACACATGGTTGCATCTACATGGCTGCTATCAAGATTTTAAGATGCCAGTTGCTACTCACCAAAGTAGGAGGTGGAACAATGTTTTGTGTAGTATGTTATGCCAAATGAACTTGATGTCCCCTGGAACCATGGTCCCAACCCCACAGATCTAACTACTGGCTCCCTCTGGGTAGCTGGCTGTGACCAAGAAGTCACCACAAACTTGTCCTTTGCCAGCTCTAGTATATATATCTGGAGATTCTTAAAGAATATACAAATACACTTGTAGAAACATTGTCTGCCAACCCTATACATGGTCATGGGCACATGCCCCCTGCATAGACATACCTAATTGTTCAGCCTGTCTACCCATCTATCCACCCACATATCAATGTTTGCCATCACTGGCAATGCAGTACTATGTGTGCAAAAGGGTTCATCTTTGTTGCCTGTAGCTCCCAGAGAATCATGCACTTTTTAGAGATTGGGGTGAAGGGATCTCCTAATCCTTAGCTCATTTCTTGTCCTCTATTCCTTAGCCTGGAGCTGATAGCTATCCTTTTGCATCTGCTATTTCTTCATTCTTTCCTTTTCCCCTCTCAGTAGTTAACCAGTTTCACTAGTTGACCATTCATTACATTAAATTTCCTTATCCAAATAAGCAGTGTTGCATGACTGATATCACAAGTATTTAATAAGTGGCTCAGGCTAGCTGAAAACTTTCTGCAAGGTAACTTCAATTTACTGATGGAATATTGGCCTGTGTTGACCTTTAGCCTTCTTCCATGGATGTATCTGATGAGTCACAGGTAATATTTAATTACCAATAATTGTACAGAGAAAAGTCATGGAAATAGAACATCCTGAGATGCAAAACACTTCTTGCTGTTTAAAATATGGCTATCATTTATATAGCCATCTTTTATACACTCCCACTTACCAACTATTTATTGGTCAAATACTTTCTTTGGATTCAACATTTGGAGTCACTTATTCACAGTATACATAGAAAACTATTACTTTCTGCTTGTTACCTTAGCAGAATAATTGGAACAAATGCATTTTGAGACTCACTCCAAGTGGTTCATTTGCAAGTATAAGTAAGTTGCTAAATGGATTTGGAAGTGTATCGTTTGTATGGCCAACTGTTCTTTTCTTAAAGTTAGTAAAGTTTCACAACTTTGAGGTTTGTGAAAAGGGAAAACTGTAATTTTAGCAGACAGTGTTGTTCTTAGGCGTGGACAAACTTGGGTTCCTGCCCAGCTTCCCAACTGCAGGATTGTGCGGATCTGGAGCTTTCCAGGGCCTCTGTTTTCTGCTAATAGACCACAAGTTTTCATGTGGGTTTTCTATTGTAAAGGGTGATAAAAACAGATCCTTATAGAAAACTCAGGAGAAAAGTACAGTACTTGTACCAGAAACACCGAAAAAAAACAAAAAACAAAAAAAACCTCTTATTTTGGTATTCACGTTATTTCTCTATTTTTTTTTTTTTTTTTTTTTTATTGGCAGAAAACAGAGGCACAGGCTGGCTTGGCTGGCACCTCAGCTCAAAAAGAAAAAAAAAATCAGAAGAAAGGAAAATCGAGGCACAG
>NW_006921680.1:10065382-10066933 GCF_000298275.1 Orycteropus afer afer
CCTACTTCCGTAGTGATACTGCCTCGGAAACCCAAGAAGGGGTCGCTATGAGTCAGGGCTGACTCGACGGCACATAACAACAACAACAACAAAGGCAACTTAATAAGATAATGCTCCCATAAACTCTCACGTACTATAAAGAACAGAGAAGAGTATCATATTAACCATTCTCACAGCCTAATCATAGAAGCAAAATTATTACTTTCTATGATTACTCCACTGAGTATCCTGGAAGAGTACAGAACAAAATATTTCAGTCAAAATTCTGAAAAGACTTCCATTAAAATTCCAAATCCTCATCCACATCCTCATCCAAAATTCTCAGGTTTTACTATACTATTTAACAATGGTAAAACTGGAGTTTACTTCCTAATGATTTAGTAACATTACTTGCAAAATGAAATAATGAATAAAAAAACCAAACTCACTGCCATTCGGTTGGATCCAACCCACAGCGACCCTTTCTTGGGTTTCTGAGGTGGTATCTCTACAGAAGTAGATTGCTCAATCTTCCTTCTGGAAATAATGAATAACAAGTAATATCTAATTGATGTGGATTAAATAAGTATGCATTCTAAATTTTAAGATCGCCTTGAAACCATTATTTTGGAGAATCAGAAAGGATTTGTGCTGTTCCACAGTAAGTGTTCCAAAGAGCTAGCTTGGTTTTTTAAGGAAACAGTTTGCTCAACAGGTTGCTCGGTTAGATGGTATTGAATGTAGGTGAATCATGAGCTCAGTGGATACATTTAATTTGTTTTAAAAAATATTCTTCATCTGAGTACCTTCCTACATTCTAACAAACATCATTGTTTGAGTCCAGCACACTAAATTAGTGTCCATTTCCCACATATATCATCTCAGGATTCATGACTCATGATGTCTCCTTACATTACCTCTTCATCTAAAATTACCTGCATATTCCCCCATTTCTTCAAGACTTTGATAAGGTGCTATGATACCTGTGAGGCTAAAAGCCTATATGGCTAAATATATTCTGCTGATGAGATTTGTATGCTTTTATGTTCTCAAAATATACTAGAGATATTTTTACATACAAATATGTTCTCACCAAGGGGATCTGAAGCACTGTGATGAATGACAGGGGAGGTTTAGGTGACATAGGATCTTGTATCAATCTGCAAATTACATCACCTGAAGTTACAGAGAAAATATATATGAAGGCCAGGCAGGTATCATAAATTAATTATGGAACATAGGTGGAAGAGAGTTTGGTGATGGAAAAATGACAATTTATTTAAAGAGCCTAAACTCTATTCCATTCCTGTCTATTTTTACCATGCAGAAATGTTGGTGCAGTCTTGCTGGAGACTACTAATTATCAAAAGAAATGAAAAATCTAGCTTCTTAAGTAAACCTATCAGTTTTTTTTGTTTTTTTGTTTTTTTGTTTTTTTTTATTTGGGTGAAGATTTACAGAGTAAATTCACTTTTCGTACAGCAGTTCACATATACTTTGTCTCATGTCATTGACCAAAATTTACAATGCAACAGCTCCCCTCCCACTTCCTCCCCATAGTTACCTCTTCCC
>NW_006921680.1:10068063-10086648 GCF_000298275.1 Orycteropus afer afer
CGGTGTTTTGCAGATTCTACATTATTCTTTAGCGTTGCATAGTATTCCATTGTGTGTATGTACCATAGTTTGGTTATCCATTTCTCAGTTGATGGAAACCTATCAGTTTTTAATGCTTACTAATTTGCAAATTAATCCAGTGAAGATTTATCTAAACATGTCTGAGAGCTGAATATGATCTGTGGCCACCATTCTTTTAAAGGAAGTTGCCAACAGTGAAAGACATTTCACTGACAAAAAACTAAGAGTTGAATATTGGTTGTGAGAAAGAAGACTTGATGATTAAGAGCTCTCATTTCCATGAGGGTGGAATCCCCAAAGATAGAGAAAATAAGATAGCTCTGTGCCAATATATTGTTACTTAGTGACATAGCAGCAGGTAATATTTGCTGAGTTAGAAAGCCAAAAGAAAAGAACACACTCAGCATTTCTCAAGCTGAAAAACTGAGGAAAAAAATTAAGACTCTAGTTACAATATTGAAAGATTTTGTGGGAAAAAAATGAATGATGCAGGAAGCATCAAAAGAAGATGAAAGAAATACACAGTCACTGTATCAAAAAGAATTGGTTGATCTTCATTCATTTCAGGAGATGGCATATGATCAAGAACCAATGGTATTGAACTAAGAAGTTGAAGCTGCACTGAAGGAATTAGCGAAGAGCAAAGCTGCAGGAATTGATGGAATACCCATTGAGATGTTTCAATAAATGCATGCCCTGCTGGAAGCACTCACTCGGCTATGCCAAGAGATTTGGAAGACAGCCACCTGGCCAACTGACTTGAAGAAAGATGATCTGACAGAATGTGGGAATTATTGATCAATATCATTAATATGACATGCAAGTAAAATCTTACTGAAGATAATTCAAAAATGGTTGCAACAGTATATTGACAGAGAGCTTCCAGAAATGCAAGCTGGATTCAGAAGAGGATGTGGAACAAAGGATATCATTGCTGATGTCAATGGATCTTAGGTGAAAGCAAAAAATACCAGAAAGATGTTTACTTATGTTTTATTGACTATACAAAAGCATGTGATTGTGTGGATCACAACAAACTGTGGATAACATTGAGAATGGGAATTCCAGAACACCTGATTGTACTCATGAGGAACCTGTGTACACAGACCAGAAGGCTGTTGTTCAAACAGAACAAGGGGATACTGTATGGTTCAAAATCAAGAAGGGAGTGTGTCAAGGTCACCACAGTTATTCAGTTTATATACTGAGTTATTCAATTTGTATTTAATTTGTATGCTGAGCACATAATCTGAGAAGCTGGATTATATGAAAAAGAGCAAAGCATCAAGATTGGAGGAAGATACATTAACAACCTGTGATATAAAGATGACACAACTTTGCTTGCTGAAAATGAGGATGATTTGAAGGACTTACTGATGAAGATTAAAGACTACAGTCTGCAGTGTGGATTACACCTCAATATAAAGAAAACAAAAACTTTACAACTGGTCCAATAAACAGCTTCATGGTGGATGGAGAAAAGATTGAAGTTGTCAAGAATTTCATTATTACTTGGTTCTACAATCAACACCAACGCATTGGACAAATCTTCTGCAAAAGACCTCTTTCAAGTGTTGAAGAGTAAAGATGTCTGTTTGAAGACTAAAGTGTGCCTAACACAAGCCATGGTGTTTTCAGTTGCCTCTTATGCATGTGAGAGCTGGACAAAACACTGATGAGTCCTGTACCATCCTCATGATTCTTGCTATGCTTGAGCCCATCATTGTAGCCACTGTGCCAATCCATGTTGTTGATGGTCTTCCCCTGTTTTGCTGATCTTCTACTTCACCAAGCATGCTATCCTTCTCCAGGGATTGGTTAAACTGCAAAAGTCAAAGTGAAATTAAAAAGCTTAAATAGAGAGACCATTACAAAGTAGTGAGAATACATTATTCAATATTATTATTATTATATTAGTATGTCCATGGAGTCAGTTCCAACTCATAGCAACTCTATGTACAACAGACATCATGCTAGGTCCTGCTCCATCTTCACATTGGTTGCCATGTTCGTGCCCATTGTTGCAGACACTGTGTCAGTCCATCTCACTGAGAGTCTTCCTTCTTTTTGCTGATCCTCACCAGCCACTCCTTGGAAGGAAGATGGGGCAGTTTACCTCCATAGTGATACCACCTTGGAAACCCAAGGAGGGGTCACTATGAGTTGGGTCCAACTTGATGGCACATAACAACAACAACAACAACTACCTTACTGAACATGATGTTGTTCTTATGTGAACAACATGTTCAAAATAAGAGTGGACACTAACCATCCTTGCTTCTAAGGAGCATTCTGGCTGTGCTTCTTCCAAGAAAGATTTGTTCATTCTTTTGGAAGACTGTGATATATTTAATATTCTTCAGCAACACCACAATTAAAGTCATCAATTCTTTTTCAGTCTTCCTTATCAACTATTCAGCTTTTTCATTCATATGAGGTGATTCAAAATACCATAGCTAGAATCTAGCACACCTTATTCTTCAAAGTTGTATCTTTGTTCTTTAACAGTTTAATGAATCTTTTGCAGTGGATTTACCCAAAGGAATATGTTTTTTTTTAATTTATTGACTGCTGCTTCCCTAGGTGTTGATTGTGGGTCCAAGAAAATGCAATCCTTGACAACGTCAAACTTATTCTTCATTTATCTTGATGTTGTTTGTTGGCCCAGTTGTGAGGTTTTTTTTTTTCTTTATGTTGAAGTGTAATCCATATTGAAGGCTGTAGTCTTTGATCTTCATGAGTTAAGTGCGTCAAGTTCTCTTACTTTTCAGCAAGCAAGGTTGTGTCATCTGCATATTACATTTCTTAATGAGTTTTCCTTCAGTTTTGATGCTGAATACTTCTTCATATAGCCGAGATTCTCAGATACGTATGTGAAGATGCAGCAGGACTTCTGCATACAGATTGAGTAAATATGGTGAAAATATATAACCACGATGCTCACCTTTCCTGACATTAAACCAGGCAGTATATCTCCTGTTCTATTTGAATGACTGCCTCTTGGTCCATGTAAATGTTCCACATAAGTACAATTAAGTGTTCTGGAATTCCCATTCTTCCCAGTTATCCATAATTGTTATGATCAACCCAGCTGGATGCATTTGCATATTAAATAAAACACAGGTAAATATCTTCCTGGTATTCTCTGCTTTCAGCCAAAATCCATCTCCAGTAAAATCTCTTGTTTAGGTCCTCCCCTGAATCCAGCTTAAATTTCTGGAAGTACCCTATGGATGTACTGTTGCAACTGCTTTTTAAATTATCTTCAGCAAAATTTTACTTGTGTGTGATATTAATAATGTCTGACAATTTCCACATTCTGTTGGATCAGCTTTCTTTGGAATGAACACAAATAAGAATCTCTTCCATTGAATGGCCAGGTATCTATCTTCCAAATTTCTTGGCAAAGAAAAGGGAATGCTTTCAGCATTCTATCTGTTTCTTGAAACATCTCAGTTGGTATTCTGTCAATTCTTGGATTATCTTTTTTCTTCAATGCCTTCAATGTAACTTGGAATTTGTCCTTCAATATCACTGGTTCTTGATCATATGCTAACTCCTGGAATAGTTGAATGTTGACCAATTACTTTCAGTACAATGACTCTGTGTATTCTTTCCATTTTTTTTCTTTTTTGTATGAAGTTTCAGCAGAACCTTTTCAATATATGTGTATAGATAGATAGATAGATAGATAGATGGATGGATGGATAGATACACACACACATACACACACACATGTATATATATTTCCCTAGGAAGCTCTAGTGGCGTAGTGCCTAAGGCATTTGATAACCACAAGGCAAGAGGTTCAAACCCACCAGCCACTCCTCAGAAGGAAGATTGGGCAATCTACTTCTGTAGAGATACTGCCTTGGAAATCCAAGGAGAGGTCACTATGAGTAGGGACCTACTTGACAGCATTGAGGTTTTTATTTATTTATATGTTCCTATAGTTAGTAATTCAGAAGGAAGATGGGGCAATTTGCTTCCGTAGTGATACTGCCTTGGAAACACAAGGAGGGGTCGCTATGAATTGGGTCCGACTCGACAGCACATAACAACAACAATAACAACAATATAATAATAACAACAAAAACATTTTTTGTAAGCCCAGCTTACACGTATTAATATACCTATAAAGCTACACCTCTATGCTAGTTTACCCTTTGAATTTTCTAATGTGCTTCAGTCAAAACTGTCATTATCACTCAATTACAATGACACTTCAAATCACATGGTTGCATTTGTACACATTACAAGTATGCACTGTTGCTGCCAGTTTTCAGTTTTTTAAACGTTTTATTGTGATTTGGGTGAAATTTTACAAGCAGATTTTGTTTTATATTCAGTGGTTCATACATATTTTGTTTTGTGATGCTGGTTACATTCCCCACTGTGTAACACCTCTCCTCCCACTTCCTCCCTGTGATTATACCCTTTTCCTGTGTCCTTCTTGCCAAGCATTCCTGTCTCCCTGCCTTTCTTCCTGTGTAAATGCTGTCATTCTGATCTCCTGTGGTTGATTGTTCTAAGGAGCACATCTTCCTGGTGTAGGTGTAGCTTGTAGACCTCTCCATTTTTTGGTTGAGGAGGGAGTTCAATTCCAGGCCCAAAGTATGACTAGGGGGCATAGTCTCAAAGGTTTCACTAGTCTCTATTAAGCCTTTCATTTTGTTTGATGCTTCCTGCATCATTCAATATTTTGTCCATAATATTGAAAGTGGAGGCTTGATTTTTTTTTCATTTTTTTCTGCTTGAGAAATGCCAAGCAAGATCTTCCATTTTGATTTTCTAATTGAAGGTTTTGTGTAGTTCGTAATAGTACTCTATTCTGTCTTCTCAAGCCACCCTTTGAAATCTTCTGTTATACTCTTTTACTGCATCATTTCTTCCATTCCCTTTAGCTACTCTACTTTTGAGAGCAAATTTCAGTCTTTTCTGTCATTCGTTTGACCTTTTCTTTTCCTGTCTTTATAATGACCTTTTGTTTTCTTTATATTTTCTTTATATGTGGTTTCCTTTGTGTCATCCTTTATCTCATCTGGTCATTGGTCATTAGTGTTCAATGCCTCAAATCTATTTCTGAGATGGTATCTAATTCAATTGGGATATTCTCAAGGCTGTGCTTTGGCTTGTGTGGATTTATTTCAATCTTCTGCAGCTTTACCTTGAACTTGCATATGAGCAATGATTATCTGTTTCACTGTCAGCCCCTGGCGCTGCTCTGATGATGATACTAAATTTCTCTATGGAGTCTTTTCACAGATATAGTCTATTTGATTCCTATGTATTTCATCTGGTGAAATCTATTTGTCTAGTCATCGTTTATGTTTTTGACAAAAAGATATTTGCAACGGATAAGTCACTGATTTTGCAAAAGTCTATTTTGTGATCTTTGGTGTCATTTCTATCACCAAGGCCATATTTTCCAAATATAGACCCTTCTTCTTTGTTTCCAATTTTCACATTTCAATCACCAGTAATTATCAACGCATCGTAATTGCATGTTTCATCAAGTTCATACTGCAGGAGTTGGTAGAAATTTTTGGCATTTGTGATTGGTGTATACATTTGAACAATAATCATATTAAGTGCTCTTCTTTGTAAACATAGGGACATTTCCTATCACTGACAATGTTGTGCTTCAGCATAGACCATGAGTTCTTTTTGACAAAAATGGGATGATGTGTCTCTTCAGTTTGTTATTCTTGACATAGTAAGAAGATTATTTGACTCAAAATACTAATACCAGTTCATTCCACTTCACTGATGTCTAGGAT
Organism: Orycteropus afer afer; assembly: GCF_000298275.1. Classification (NCBI taxonomy): domain Eukaryota; kingdom Metazoa; phylum Chordata; class Mammalia; order Tubulidentata; family Orycteropodidae; genus Orycteropus; species Orycteropus afer. Next base: position 10,073,865 of record NW_006921680.1, read on the forward strand.
ATAAATCTTTATTCATCTTATTTTATTTCTGATGTCTTCCAATTGTCCTAAATTGGTATTTTGTACATTCTACTTTTTGATTATTAATCATATTTGCAGCTGTTTCTTGTCATTTTGAGTCATGCCAAATCAGGAAATGAATGTCTGCAAAACTTTACTCTATCCATATAAGTAAGGTTGTCTCTACTTTTAGGAAGTAGCTCTTCTCCAGTGGTCTTTTGATTGCCGTCCAACCTGGCAGGCTCATCTCCAGCACTATAGCAGACAATGTTTTGCTGCTGCTCATAGGTTTACACTGTCTAATTATTTTCAAAGTAGACCACCAAGTCCTCGTTCCTAGTATGTCTTAGTTTTGAAGCTCTACTAATACCTTCCACCATGGATGACTCTTTGGTTATTTGAAATACTAGTGGCATAGCTTCCAACATCACAGCAATAAGAAGCTACCGCTGAATGACAAACTGAGGGATGAGTGGTGGTATGCAATATTAGGGGAGAAAATGAATTTTAATGTCATTCTCTATTAACCTAACATTTAAAATATGACCAAAATATGCATAAAAATGAAATAAAACAATTAGGTAACATTTTAAATGGTTCATTATTATTAATTCATTTTTTATTCATTGTAACTGTACTGGTCATAATGAATTCATTTGATATTAATAGAATGTTCAGCAGCAATTTCATTGTAATGCAGTTTTAATTCATGTGCCATTAAAATAAAGTAATATCAAAATGTATATTTATTTTTTGAATAATATACCTGATACCTAATTATTGGAAATATTATGGCATTGATTATATTTTAAAATAAATAAATAAATAAATAGTTCAGGGGGAATAGCCCAGGTTTAAGAAAAAATAAAGTGTTTGCCTTCAGTTAAACTGAGGACTTTATACATGATTAGGGTTTACATTATTAAAATATTCTATGGCATTTGAGAAAATACAGGAGTTAATGGCTACAAACTTTTCCATTTGTCAATATTTATGAATATTTAACTATTTCATATTGTTCAAACATTTCAACATATTGTCATTAATATGACAATAGCAAAGATCCTTTGGACTGGCCACGTCTGATTTTGTGGCATGTTGGAAGTAAACTATATATGTTAGACATTTCACTGGAGTAAATTGTTATTTATATCGAACCATTTCTGAAAATATTTCAAACACAGCCAAAACATAGAATTGATCTTATGATCAATGGGTATGTTTTGATTGTTTATGACAGATATTGAAAAAAGCCTACAATGAATTTCTCTGTAGAACTGCAACCATAAGTTTTAATAATAATACTTCAAAATGGCAGTAGAAATATAGTCATTAATGTATTTACTTTTACTTTCTCTTGGGGCAGCCTAAAACCTATTCTTTTCTGAATCACAAAAGAACTAATGACAATGACCAAACAAATAAATGAACAAAAACCAATTCCATTTAATAAGTCTACTAAAAGAGCATTTAACCATTTAGGCAATTCAGCAATGCATAAGAGCTGCTGACCCTAAAATTCTTTATGCTAAATGTAATTCTCTAATATGTTGTTTGCAGGCTAGGTAGCTTAGAGATATGTGTGTGTGTATAAAGGCACACACACACACACACATTTATTTATTTTATTCATTTTTGCACAAATATTTAACTGCAATAAAGTTACCTTAAAATCTCTGGCAGCATAGTGGCTAAGGCACTTGACTGCTAACCAGAAGGCTGGCGGTTCAAACCCACCAGCCACTCCTCGGAAGGAAGATGGGGCAATCTACTTCCATAGTGATACTGCATCGGAAACCCAAGGAGGGGTCGCTATGAGTCGGGTCCGACTCAATGGCACACAACAACAACAACAACAAAATCTCAATAGCAGTGGTTTCTGTGTCCTCAACTTCCACTACAAATTAAAAAAAAAAAAAAAAAAAAGGTTTTAAAAGTTTATGCCATGTTTACTTTTTCTGCTCTTTAAAATACTTCATAAATGTAAATTAATTTAAAATTCCATATAAATACAAAATAATGTGTTAAAATATTATGAACTAATAGTCGGGTCTGACTTAATGGCACATAACAACAACAACAATATTACTAAAACTCAAAAGAATTTTCTCTCCTATGTAAAAAAATGAAATAAAATAAATAAAGGACAAAATATGTGAAATAACAGTTTTTTAAGACATTGAACATCAGGCAACCAGAACTACTACCTCTGAGAAAACGGAAACAAAGATAAGCCCAATGATTCTCCTAGCTTACTGTCTGCAGAGACAGTTTCCAGGACCCAGAAAAGGGAGGAGCAACCCAGATGGGGCTCAGCAGATTGCTCTATTGAAAATACAAAGCTTGGAATTCATGGTGGCTAGGAACTCTGGTAGGAGCTCTGGTAGCATAGTGCCTAAAGCAATTGACTGATAACCAGAAGGCCAGCAATTCAAACCCACCAGCTCTGGTAGCATAGTGCCTAAGGCACTTGACTGCTCACCAGAAGGCTGGCGGTTCAAACCTACCAGCCACTCCTCGGAAGGAAGGTTGGGCAATCCTACTTCCGTAGTGATACTGCCTCGGAAACCCAAGGAGGAGTCGCTGTGAGTTGGGGCCGATTCGACGGCAAACAACCACCACCACCACCAACCAGCCACTCCTCGGAAGGAAGGTTGGGCAATCTATTTCCATAGTGATACTGCCTTGAAAACCCAAGGAGGGGTTGCCATGAGTTGGGTCCGACTCGAGGGCACATAACAACAACAACAACAACAGGCGCTCTGGTGGCATTGTGCCTAAGGCATTTGACTGCTAACCAGAAGTTTGGAAGTTCAAATCTGCTAGCCACTCTGCAGAAGGAAGACTGGGCAATCTACTTACCTAAAGATTTACTGCCTTGGAAACCCAAGGTAGTCACTATGAGTCAGAATTGACTCAACGGCAGTGAGGTTGATTTTTTTTGAGAGTATACAAAGCAAAGTAATTTACAGAGAGCTCAAAGAAATAAAGCAAGCTCTCCAGAATCTGCAGAAGGCCCCAAGAACTTTCCTCTGAGTATTAATCAGTGTTTATGTGTGAGGAAAATAATTGAGGATGGAGGAAATTACCACATAATGAATATGGGGAGATTTCCAGGACAAACAAAGGGCTAAGAATAGATTTTGTCCCCACCAACCACAGTAAAAAAAAAATTTGACAGGAAATCAGGACAATAATCTTTGACAGAAAGAAAAAAATAATAATTGGTAGGCATCAAGAAGTCAGGGTTATTTTCTCAGGAAAAGGGCAAAATTAACTCTCAAATCTACTGTGATTCCAAAAGTAAAGATTAAAAACAAGTTTAGAAATAATAAAATGTTTTTCAAAAAACTTAACAGAATCCAAGAAAAAAAAAGGGGGGAAAAATGCAATCTAGTAACTTTTATAAGATTATGAAACTATGCAGCAGCCAAGAAGATAGAATTCACAAGTGAATGGAAGAACCAATGAAGGAAAGAGCTGAGCAGAAGATTTTAAAAAGAAGTTGAAGACAAAGTTAAGTATCATAATGAAATGTGCAAAAAATTGGACTTAGAAAACCAAAAGGGAAGAACATGCTTAGTATTTTCCAAGCTGAAAGAACTGAAGAAAAAAAAATAAGTTCCTGTTTCAATATTGAAGGGTCCTATGGGCAAAATATTGAAACATGCAGGAAACAATAAAAGAAGGTAGCAAGAATACACAGAGTAACAGTCACAAAATGATTTGGTCGATATTCAGTCATTTCAGGAGGTATCATATGATCAAGAACCACTGGTATTGAAAGAAGAAGTTCAAGCTGCACTGAAAGCATTGGTTGTAAACAAGTCTTCAGGAACTGATGGAATGCCTATTGAGGCATTTCAAAACATGGGTGCAAAGTTGGGACTGCTCATTCTTCTATGCCAAGAAACTTAGAAGATTTGCCTACCGACTAGAAGTGATCCATATTTGTGCCCTTTGCAAAGCGACATAACCCAAAAGAATGTGAAAATTATCAAACCATATCATTAATGCAATACACAAGACAGTTATATTGAATATAATTCAAAGAATAGTTGCAGGAATACATGAAGAGGAAACTGTCAGAAATTCAAGTCAGATTCCAAAGAGGACATGGAAGAAAGGATTTTATTACTGATGTCAGGTGGATCTTGGTTGAAAGTAGACAGTACCAGAAAGATGTTTACCTATTTTTTTTATTGACTATGGAAAGACTTTTGGGAGCTCTGGTAGCATAGTGGCTAAGACACTTGCCTGCTAACCAGACGGCTGGCAGTTCAAACCCACCAGCCACTCCTCGGAAGGAAGGTTGGGCAATCCTACTTCTGTAGTGATACTGCCTCGGAAACCCAAGGAGGGGTCGCTATGAGTCAGGGCTGACTTGACGGCACATAACAACAACAACAACATGGAAAGACTTTTAGCTCTTTAGACCATAAAACATTGTAAATAATATTATGAAGAATGGGAATTCCAGAACATTTATCTGTGCTCATGAGGAAACTGAACATAGACCAATAGGCAATAGTTTGAACAGAGCACGCTGAAATTGCAAGATTTCAAATCAGGAAAGGTGTGCATCAGAGTTGTATCCTTTCATCATACTTAAGTGGCATCAGGATTGGAGGAAGACTCATTAGCAACCTGTGTGTAATATGCACATGATACAACCTTGATTACAGGATTTGAAGCACTTACTGGTGAAGATCAAAGACTATAGCCTACAGTATGGATCACATCTCAATTTAAGGAAAATCCTCACAACTGCACTAATAAGCAAATCATGATAAACGGAGGGAAGATTGTAGTGTTCAAAGATTTTATTTCACTTGGATCCACAATCAACACCCATGAAGCAGCAGCCAAGAAATCAAGTAACAAATGTATTGCATTAGCCAAACGAGCTGCAAAAGATCTATTTAAAGTATAAAAAGCAAAAGTATCACTTTAAGGATTAAGGTGTGCTGACCCAAGTCTTGTATGTTCAGTCACCTCATATGCATGTCAAAACTGAACAATGGATAAGGGAGATCAAAGAAGAATTGATGTATTTGAATTATGGTGTTAGTGAAGAATATTAAATAAATTATGGACTGCTAGAAGCTCTGGTAGCATAGTGCCTAAGGCACTTGACTGCTAACCAGGACGCTGGCGGTTCAAACCCACCAGCCACTCCTCGGAAGAAAGGTTGGGCAATCCTACTTCCGTAGTGATAACTGCCTTGGAAACCCAAGGAGGGGTCGCTAGGAGTCGGGGCCGACTCTATGGCAAATAACAACAACAACAACAAGAACAAAGAAATCTATCTTGGGTGAAGTGCAACTAGAATGCTCCTTAGAAGCACGAATGGTAAGACTTTTCCTCTCATAATTTGGTGGTGTTGCCACAAGTTACCAGTTCCTGGAGTAGAATATCATGTTTGATAAAGTATAGAGTCAGTAAAGACATTCAATGAGGTGGATTAACACTGTGGCTACAACAATGGCCTCAAGCATAACAGTAATTGTGAGTATGATGCAGGACTAGGCAGTGTTTCCTTCTGCTGTACCTAGGGTCACTATGAATCAGAACTTACTAGACAGCATTTAAGAACACTAACAACATCGATAAAAAATAAGTAAGCTTGCAAAGAAATGGGAAAATATTATTTGGAATTGGGGAAAATTAGAAACAGGCCCAGCAATTACACAGAGTTTAAAAACATATCCAAAATAAGCTTCTAGAAAGGGAAGGTCACAATAAGTAGGTGAAAAATATACTGAAAGGGATCAATAGCTAACTGAATACTGCAAAAGAAGAAATTAGTGAATTGAACAGCAAACAGCAATACAACTGTCCAAAATAAAGCACAAAGTAAAAAAAAAAAGACTGAAAAATTGAATGAAGTATCAGTAAGCTGTGGATAATTTAAGTCTGCTTAATACACATGTAATTGAAATCTCTAAAGGACAGGAGAAAGACATAGACCGGGAAAACACACAAAGAAATAATACTTTTTTTTTTTTTTTTATTTCAGAAATGTTAGCAACCCATAAATAAAAGAAGTACAATAAATCTTGTGAAACACAACTAAAATTAAATGAAGATTTATCATAAGCAAATTATCAAAATCAGGGATAATGAGAAAATCTCTAAAGTAAATAGAGAAGAAAGATAAGTTATATAAAGAGAAATAGCAGTCTGTTTTTATTTTTTTTTTTTAACCAGAACAAGTGCAATACAGAAAAAAGTAGAGAAACATCTATAAAGTTCTGAAGAAAAAAAGAAATTTTTCATCCTAAAATATCATTCAAAAATAAAGGTAAAATAAACAATTTCTAGTGAAAATTTAAAAAAAAAAAACACAACTAATACCTTTTGCTACTTTTTAAGAATGGGTGGTGGGAAAAAATTGTATTTACTAGTCCAGAAGTCATTTTGCAACAGTATATTGATATAAAGCATTATTCTATTTCTATGTATAAAGCATTGAGGAAGAGTCCTCAAAAATGAGGTAAGCAGGTATTATCTCTTCACAATGTTTAGAACAAAAAGGAATCACGGGGAAAAGCAGGATGTAGCAAATAGCTGTAGTGAGGTAAGTCTCAGTATTTTTCCTTCCTCAGTAGAATGCTGATAGTAGAAAGCATCCTTCTGGTTCTTTGTTTTCACTACTTCTTGTGCTATATTGCCATAGACTATGATATTAACCCTCCTCTTGGCTTCTTAAGCTATCTATCGTATAGCCCAAGTAGGACAATTTATTCTCTGTCCATTTTGTAAGCCTTTCTCTCTTAGAAATGGCACTACTATCCATTTAGTTGCTCAAGCTAAAATCTGGTAGTTTTCCTATCATTTTTTTGTTGTTGTTTTTATGTGCCGTCAAGTCGGACCCAACTCACAGCGACCCCTCCTTGGGTTTCCGAGGCAGTATCACTACAGAAGTAGGTTGCCCCATCTTCTTTCGGAGGAGCGGCTGGTGGTTTTGAACCGCCAGCCTTCTGGTTAGCAGTCAAGTGCCTTAGGCACTATGCTACCAGAGCTCCTTCATATCTGATATTTTGTACAACAGCAAATAACCGTTTGTCAGCAAAATTCATCGAGTCCCAGCAGTTTTTGGGATCCCCATTTTAATTCTAACACAAGCTCTAATCATCTCTTGCCTGGGCAACAACAACCTCCAGTTTCCCTGAAATGGTGCACTTGGCTTAAAATAACCCTCTTTAGCAGCCAGGACCATGCTCTTAGCAGCTAGCACCTTCCTCTTAGCTCCATCTTCCTCTTCAGTTCTCCTCATTTCCCAAGCCTCAGTGACACAGAACATTTAATTGTGTTCATGAGGAAATTTTTGTCTTATTAAGATACAAACTCTTTCCCAACCTATATTTATTACTTTCCCTGTTTCTTCTCATTGGAAACCTCTTCCATAAAGACTTTATTCAATACTCAAACTAAAAAAGAATCCCCACTGTCTCACTCTATCACATTACCATCTTTGTCATATATTTAAAATTTGTGTGCTTCTTCATAATACTAACTTAATGGGCAAATCTCAGTCTCTCTTGTTCAATAGTGTATCCTCAACACCTACAGAAGTGGCTGACTATTTGTTGTTGTTGTTAGGTGCTGCTGAGTCGTCTCTGACTCATAGTGACCCTATGCACAGCAGAACGAAAAACCACTCAGTCCCATGCCAGCTCCATGATCCCAGGTATACTTGAGCCCCTCCCCACAGCCACTGTGTCAATCCATCTCATTGAGGGCCTTCCCCTCTTTTGTTGACCCTCTACCTTACCAAGCATGACATCCTTCTCCACGGAATGGTCCCTTCTGATAACATGGCAAAAGTAGGTGAGACGAAGTCTGGCTATTCTCACTTCAAAGGAGTGTTCCAGCTGCACTTCCTCTAGGACAGATCTGTTAGTTCTTTTTTAGCAGTCCATGGTGCCTTCAGCATTCTTTGCCAGGACCACAACTCAAAAGCATTGACTCTTCCTCGGTCTTCCTTATTCATTGCCCAGTTCTCACATGCATATGAGTTGATTGAAAATATCATGGCTTGTGTCAGGCACACCCTAGTCCTCAAGGAGACATCTTTGCTCCTCAGCACTTGAAAGAGGTCTTTTGAAGCTGACTTGCCCGGTGTTCTATGGCGTCTGATGTCCTGACTGCTGTTTTCATTGGTATCAATTGTAGGGCCAAGCAATGTGAAGTCTTTGACAACTTCAATCTTTTCTCCATTTATCATGATGCCAGTTATTGGTCCAGTTGTGAGGATTTTTGTCTTCTTTATATTGAGATGTGATCCAGACTGTAGACTGTATTCTTGAATCTTCATCAGCAAGTGCTTGGAGTCATCCTCACTTTCAGCAAGCAAAGTTGTGTTGTCAGTGTATCGCAGGATGTTAATGATTCTCCCTCCAATCCTGATGCCACGTTCTTCTTTATATCGTCCAGCTTCTTGGATTATTTGCTAAGCATATAGATTGAATAAGTATGGTGAAAGGACACAATCCTGATGCTCTCCCCTCTTGACTCTAAAACATGGAGTGTCCCCTTGTTCTGTTAGAATGACAGCCTTCTGGTCTATGTACAGGTTCCTCATGAGTAAAATTAAGTGTTCTGGAATTCTCATTCTTCTCAATGTTATTCACAATTTATTATGATCCACACAATCAAATGCTTTTGTATAGTCAGTAAAACACAAGTAAACATCTTTCTCGTATTCTTTGCTTTGAGCCAGGATCCATCTGACAGCAGTTACGATATCCCTCATTCCACGTCCTCTTCTGAATCCACCTTGCCCTTCTGGAAGTTCTCTGTCAATATACTGCAGCAACCGTTTTCAATTATCTTCAGTAAGATTTTACTTGCGTGCAATATTAATAATATTGTTTGATAATTTCCACATTCTGTGGGATCACCTTTCTTTGAAATGGGTACAAATATGGATCCCAGTCAGTTGGCCAGGTAGCTGTCTTCCAAATATCTTGAAATAACCAAGTGAGTGCCTCTAATGGGGCATCTGTTTGTTGAAACATCTCAATGGGTATTCTGTCTAGGACAGAGTGAGCAAGAAGCAGAGGCATCCAGGTAAGGGGAGAGACCCAAGTCCCAATGCCCAAGTAGCAGAACAAGTGAAGGTTAAAGGAAAGGAAAGCCAGGCTTTCTGTCCAGGAAAAAGTGAGTAAGAGGCAGGGATCCTGGTAAGTAAGGTGGGGAGTGGAGAGGTTTCTAACAACTAAGGGAGACAAACTTGTCTGCTTGTTTGTCTTGATCTGGTGGCATGTTGCTGTGAGGCTTGAGACTGTGCCACAGGTGTTTCAAATGCTAGCAGTGTTGCACATGGTGCACAGGTTTCAACACAGCTTATAGACTGAGACAGACTAAGAAGAAGGAGGAGGCCATCCACTTCTCAAAGAATTGGCCAGGGAAAACCTTATGAATAGCAGAGAAACTCTGTGTTTCATTACTAGGCTGACTATATGCTAAACCTTTAATAAACTCACTGACTGTTAAGTAAGTGACAGTGTTTCAAGAAAATGCAGGTGCAGTGTGAGATGTAATGTGAAGTTAGTTCTTAGTAAACAATAGGGAAAGGTAATGAAAGGGAATTTTATGTTTTTAAATAAAAACACAAGGAGCTTTGGTTATGCAGTGGGTAAGGTATTTGGCTGCTAACCAGATGGTCAGTGGTTCAAACCCACTAGCTGCTCCGTGAGAGGAAGATGAGGTAACCTGCTTCTTAAAGATTTGTACCATTGGGAACCGTATGGGGGTTGTTATCACTCAGAATTGACTTGCTTGCAGTGAGTTTGGTTTGGTTTGGGTATATAAAAAGCATAATGATTTTATAACATTATTCACAGATAAGGGGTTTGCTCTCTAATGGCTGCTCTCTAACCTTTTGATAGATTATAAGTTGGTACTTGTGAGTCATCATTCTAGGTGAGGAGAGAATTAATTGTAGGTATGACTATTTTACTATTGGACATAATTGCATCCTTTTTCATCTTGGAGAGAAATACATTAGAGACAAAATAAATGTTTTGAATCTCTTATTGACAATCCCTTTCCTTTGGCTCTTTGGACGGGATTCTGTAATGGATTAACCTGTATGAGGTCAATATTGGCCCTTGCTTATTGATGCCCATACAGAAGTTGCACCTCAATACCATCTGGAGAGTAGGGGTGAATGGGAATGTTCTCTTGACAGATCAAATAAAATAAATCTATATCCTCTATTCCCCTTCATTTTTCAAACATATTTTCATGAGTTCATGTCTCAGGCAGATAATTCACTAAGTGAAGCTGGTACTGTATAATTTTTGAATTAAAGAATACAAAACATCATTTATGTAAGAGGTCTTTGTGCTCAGTTTGCATAAATTACGAAGTATGCTGGCGTGAAGGTGAGTTAACTACTCAGCTCTTATCCCACCTCCACAACACTTTAGCAACTATTGAAATGAGGTCATAAATGAGTTAGAAACATGGCAAATCTCTAATTAAGGACTTCTAAATGTAATCTCACATATAAGTCTGTGACATGATGGTAATTTATTAAGAAAAATATAAATAGTTACATTGTACTTCCTCTTAGGGGAACGATATATATTTCAAAGGATGGATTATCAGCTTAAAGCAACAATACCTAATGAGAAAATACTAATAGGTATGACTGATTTTGGAGTTGAAAGCCCAAAAGAAGCACTTCTAAATTTACTACTGCACTTGATATCTCTATTTCAGCACTACTGCCTAAAATGCTACCACCAGAGAGATGCTGACTCTGACCAGCCTGTGTAAACTAGATCCTCTCCCTTCAGCTTCTGATCCCTGACTCTGACCTATTTTCTTCTTTGTGCTTATCACTACCTACCATTATTTCATATGTATTTCTGGTCTTCTATTTTGTTTCTTTCCTTCCATAATGTAAAGTTTTTTTGGATATTGATTTTGATTCATAGAATTGTATTCATAAAATAGGATATACTCGATATGTATTTGCATAACTAATACATGAGTTAATTTTTAAGGAGCTAATCCAGACTTCTGCTGATATAGAGAACAACAAATAATCCTTTCCATAGTCAGAAAAAGGAGATCTCACTACTATCAGGAAAGAAGAGCCAGGTCTGGAGTGCATCTTTTGGACCTATGGGTCATGCGTTGAACTTCCTTGATCCAGGAGACAGAAAATTGTGACAACAGAAATGGTGAGAGACAGCAAGAGATAAACAGTGGCAGCAAGGGTAGCAGAACTAATAGAACCAAGAGACCAGCCTGAGACAGAGTGTTAGGTTTCTGGCCCATGGAGTGAGAAAGCAGAGTGCCTTTGGACAGGAAGATTGATGGCAGAGGGAGGGTCCCTCTTTGGAGCTCTATTTGTAGAGCTAAAAGAGTTTTGTAACATTTGTCTGATCAGGGCAGAGACCGCAGAGCTGAGAGGCAATAGGCCAGAGAGAAGTACTGCTGAGAAGAGACTGTCTGGATCTAAGAACTGTATCCTAAGTTGTTCCTGATCCTGAATTTTAACCTCCTTTTCTCTAATAAATTCCATAATCATGATAGTTGTGGGTGAGTTGTGTGTGACCATTGCAACAAATTATTGAGCCCAGCACAGGACTAGAGAGAAATATGGGAGAGTCAGAATTGGTAGAAAGGGGAGATCATTTCCACCTCATATGAATCAGCCTTGGATGATTGATCTTGATCCTTCATTCCCCTTGTAAAGTTAAAAGAGGTCAGATGCTGCCCTTACATCCAGTTTGCAATGTTAAGAAAAATTTTCTTTGGGAGATATGGGCAAAGCAGCTTGAAAAATATGGAGTAAGACTGTATTTTGAACAATGACACTATTCTCTATTGGTAAATATTTAAAGAAACCCTCTCTGAAGCTCAGTATTTCACTTACTCTGAGAACATTGTTGACATAGTTCACTTTGTCATACTGAATATACTTCTATGGAAACTTTTTTCAGTATCAGTGTCTACTAAGGGCCTTTTCTGAAGTACTATTTATGTTAACGAATAAATTATTTGGCATCTCTAGGAGGTGCAAACAGTTAACCTGCTTAGCCACTAACCAAAAGGTTGGAGGTTTGATACAGAGGCTCTTGTGAAAAAGCCCTGCTGATTTGCTTCCAAAAAATCAGCCATTGAAAATCCTATGGCACAGGTCAATTCTGATACATATGGGGCAGCCATGGGTCAGAACTGGCTTTTTGTCAACTAGTGGTTTAGTAAGCTTTAAACCAAATGCAAAACTAACTTATTTTATGTTATGGTATTGTGTGCATTTTGAAAGCTACCTCTCCATTTGGAAATGAAGGGAAGTGATTTGATATGCAGATGACATAAGTAGAAATGAATGATTTTTTTAATATTAGTGCAGACTCCCCATTCCACCTTGGTAGAGTGAAGAATATTAGATATGAGTAAAAGGGAATGACCCCATTGTAAAATAATGCTTTACATATACTTTCATCACTCTCGCACAAAATTAAAGATTAAAGCCATGAAGACCACGAGTTCAGATAAATATCCAGGATTTGGTGGGATAACTGCTAATTCTTGAAGCCACATAAACAGCCCTTCAGCCAAATCCTTTGTAAGCATAATATTAAATATTTCTTCAATTATTCAAAGTTGCCACTTGTGTTCATACACTCCACCTATACTCATCATAGGGCCAACTCTAGCTTTTAGTTTTTTTTTTTTTAATTTTATTTTGATTTGGGTGAAGATTTACAGAGTAAATTCACTTTTCATACAGCAGTTCACATATACTTTGTCTCAT
>NW_006921680.1:10086981-10089295 GCF_000298275.1 Orycteropus afer afer
CCTCCAAATGATTTTGAATTTTGTTCCACATTGTTCTCCCTCTCTATGCAGGATCTCATACATCCCTTCCAAGTGGATGACAGTGGTAGCCAGGCACCATCTTGTTCTTCTGGTCTCATAGTTGTATAGGTTGCAGATCAGATGGTGTACCAGTTGCTAGCTTTTAGTTTTTTAATGTGATCTCTCTGTCTAGAAAACTCTTACCTCCATTGTTGGCTGCTGCTCCTTTATCTGCTCCCAGGTTAAGTGTGATAAAGAAGAGAATGGTCATTACTACACAGTGTAGTCACTCTGTACTACATGTCTCCATTCCTCTCTCTAACTTTGCTTTGTTTTCTTTACTATCATTTGTAATTTTATATGTGTTTTTTTGTTTGCATGTTGTTGTTGTTGTTGTTGTTATGTGCTGTCAAGTTGGACCAGACTCATAGTGACCCCTCCTTGGGTTTCCTGAGGCAGTATCACTACAGAAGTAGATTGCCCCATCTTCCTTCCAAGGAGTGGCTTGGGGGTTTGAACCACCAGTCTTCTGGTTAGCAGTCAAGTGCCTTATGCACTATGCTACCAAAGTTCCCTAAGAAGTTCTGTTCTCCAAATCACACTGTAAGCTTCATGAAGGTTAGGCACAGAATTTATTTTCTCCCTCAATCTCTTCATTCCCAACCTGTGGAGCAAAGCAGTGATTCTAAAATTTCAATTTACTTAAGAAGACTCTGGGATTCTTTTTAAATGCACATTCTGATTCAGTTGGTCTATGTTAACAACAACAACAACATGGTGAGTTAACAAATTCTGCATTACTAAAAAGCTCTCAAGGTATGTGTTTGCTGATGTTTGTTTGGGAAAGGATTACAAATTGAATATTGTTTTGTCTATCCAGTGCTGCTATTTTTTAAGGCCAGGCCCCAGATAGGTGGGCACACAGCTCAGGGCTTCTGGGGTGGATTTATTTTAAGGCCAGGCCCAGATAGGCAGGAAAGAAGCTTGGGGGTGAGCAGATCAGTTAGTAACAAATAAATGAAGTGAACTTTGTCAGTTTGTTTTCTGTGGTGGCTTGGATGTTGCTGTGAGGTTGGAGGCTATGCCACCAGTGTTACAAAATGCCAGCAGGGTTAACAATGGTGTACAGGTTTCAGCAGAGCTTCCAGACTAAGGCAGACTTGGAAGAAGGAAGAGGCCATCCACTTCTCAAACAATTGGCCAGTGAAAACCTTACGAGTAACAGTGAAACATTGTCTGATATATTAATGGAAAAGTTTATGAATAGCCCTGAAACATTGTCTAATACAGTGCAGGAAGACTAGCCCACCAGGTTGGAAGGCACTCGAAATTTGACTGGAGAAAAGCTGACTCCTCCGAGTAGAGACAACCTTAATGATATGGATAGAGTAAAGTTTTCAGGACCTCCATTGGCTGATGTGGTATGACTCAAAATGAGTAAAAAACATCTGCAAACATCCGTTAATAATCAGAACATGGAATGTACGAAGTATGAATCTAAAAAAAATGGAAGTTGTCAAAAATTAAAAAGAACACATAAAGGTTGATATCTTAGGCATTACTGAGCAGAAGTGGACTGGTTTTGGCCATTTTGAATCAGACAACCATGAAATCTACTATGTTGGGAATGACAAATTGAAGAAGAATGGTGTGACATTCATTACCACAAAGACTGTTTCAAGATCTTTTCTGAATACAATGTGGTCAGTGATAGAATAACATCTATATGCCTACAAGGAAGACAAGTTAATATTACTGTTATTCAAATCCGTGCACCACCCACCAAAGCCAAAGATGAGAAATTGAAGATTTCTACCATTTTCTGCAGTCTTAAATTGACTGAACATGCAGTCAGGATATGCTGATTATCACTGGTGACTGGAATACAAAAGTTGGAAACAAAGAAGAGTCACTGGTAGTTGGAAAATATGGCCATGATAGAAATAATGCTGGAGATTGATAGAATTTTGCAAAACTAACAATTTATTCATTGCAAATACCTTTTTCAACAACATAAACAACAGCTATACATGTGGAGTTCACTGAATGGAATAAATATGAATCAGATGGACTACATCTGTGGCAAGAGGCAATGGAGAAGTTCAATATTTTCAGCCAAAACAAGGCCAGGAGCTGAGTGTGGAACAGAGCATCAAGTGCTCATATGCAACTTCAAGTTCAACTTGAAGACAATTAAAACAAGTCCACGGGAGCCAAAATATGATCTCAATAACAGGAGAAAGGGGTAAAACCCAGGAAGCCAAAGAGAAGAGCAATCAGCCAAAGGGATTAGGTGAGGAGGGGAAACTCAGGG
>NW_006921680.1:10092820-10101896 GCF_000298275.1 Orycteropus afer afer
TGAGTCGAAAACGACTCGACGGCACTTAACAACAACAACAATATCCCTCCTGGATTTAGAGATCATCTAAAGAATAGATTTGATGCATTAACACCAATGATCAAAAACCAAAGGAATTGTGGGATGACATCAGGAACATCATCCATAAAGAAAGCAAAAGGTCACTAAAAAGAAAAGAAAGGAAGAAAGACCTAACTGAATGTCAGAAGAGACTCTGAAAGTTGCTCTTTAGTGGAGATTAGCTAAAGCAAATGGCAGAAATGACAAGATAAAGGAGCTGACCAGAAGATTTCAAAGAGTAGCTCGAGAAGAAAAAGTCAATTATTATAAAGAAATGTGCAAAGATCTGGAGTTAGAAAGCCAAAAGTAAAAAACACACTCAGCATTTCTCAAACTGAAAGAATCAAAGAAAAAACTTAAGGGTTGAATGGCAATATTAAAAGAATCTATGGGAAAATTCTTGAATGATGCAGGAAACATCAAAAGAAGATGAAAAAATACAGAGTTACTGTAGAAAAAAGAATTGGTCAATGTTCATCTATTTCAGGAGGTAACATATGATCAAGAACCAGTGGAATTGAAGAAAAAGTTGAAGCTGCACTGAAAGAATTGACAAAGAACAGGGCTCCAGGAATTGACAGAATACCCACTGCCATGTTTCAATGAACAGCTACCACACTGAAGGCACTCACTTGGTTATGCCAAGAGATTTGGGAGACAACTACCTGGCCAACCGACTGGAAGAGATCCATATGTGTACCCATTCCAAAAAAAGATGATCCCACAGAATATGGAAATTATCGAACAATATCATTAATATAACATGTAAGTAAAATCTAGGTGTTGTTGTTATGTGCCATCGAGTCAGACCCGACCCATAGCAACGCCTCCTTGGGATTCTGAAGCAGTATCACTACAGCAGTGGATTGCCCCATCTAACTTCCGAGGAGTGGCTGCTGGCCTCTGGTTGAACCGCCAGCCTTCTGGTTAGCAGTCAAGTGCTGTAGGCACTACTCTATGCTCCCTAAGTAAAATCTTACTGAAGATAATTCAAAACCAGCAGTAAATTGATAAAGAGCTTCCAGAAATGCAAGCTGGATTCAGAAGAGGATGTGGAATGAGGGATATCATTGCTGATGTCAGAAGCATTTAGCTGAAAGCATAAAATATCAGAAAACATAATATGTATGTTTTAATTGACTATTCAAAAGCATTCGATTGTGTGGATCATAACAAAATCCTTACAAATGGTCTGAAAAACAGCTTCACGATGGATGGAGAACAGGTTGATGTTGTCAAGGACTTCATATTACTTGGTTGTACAATCAACAGCAATGGAAGCAGCAGTAAAGACATCATATAATGTATTACATTGGGCAAATCTGCTGCAAAAGACCTCTTTCAGGTGCTGAAGAGCAAAGGTGTCTCCTTGAAGACTAAGGTGCACCTAACCCAAGCCATGGTTTTTTCAATCACCTCTTATGCATGTGAGAGCTGCACAATGAATAAGGAAAACTGAGGAAGAGTTGATGCTTTTAAGTTGTGATGTTGGACAAGAATGCAAAGAGTACCATGGTCTGCTAAAAGGACTAACAGATCTGTCCTTGAGGAAGTGCAGCCAGAGTGCTCCTTGGAAGTGAGAATGGCCAGACTTCATCTCACCTACTTTGGTCATGTTGTTTAGGAGGAACCATTCCCTGGACAGGGATATTATGCTGGATAAAGTGGAGGGTCAGTGAAGAAGGGGAAGGCCCTCAATGAGATGGATTGACACTGTGGCTGCAAAGATGGTTTCAGGTATAGCAAGGATCATGAGGCTGGCACAGGACTAGGCAGTGTTGCATTCTTCTGTACATAGCATCACTATGAGTTGGCTAACAACACCTAACAACAACAGACAATAGAAGAAGGGCTTTATCAAATGAATTATATTTAACTTCAGTCTTTAAGAATGAGTCAGAGTCATTCTTAAAAATGAATTGACAAGGTTTTAGGAATGACAATCCAGAGAGGAAACAAAAATGTATACAAATAGAAACAGAGTACACCAATGTCAATTCCAGAAATTTTCACAATAGATGAAAAGTGAAAGTAACTTTAAATATCCATCAACAGATGAATGAATATACAATATGTGGCATATACACACAATCTAATAATCCTCAGAAGGAAGTTTGGGTAATTTACTTCTGTACTAATACTGCCTCAGAAACCCAAAGAGGGGTCATTATGAGTCGAATTGACTCCAGGGCAATGAGGGTTTAGAATACTACTCAACCATAAAGAGAAAGTCCTGATGCATGCCACAGCATGGATGCACCTTGGAAACATCATGCTGAGTGAAATAAGTCAGTCATAAAAGGACAAGTTGTATGATTTAAGTCATAGAAAATTAACAAATATATAGAAAAACTAAGATTATTAATGGTCCCCAAGGATGAGAAAGAAGAGAATAGAGCCCCCCACACACACCCCGCTGGGGCACTGAGTTTATAGTAATGGTAGTGGAAAGATTTGGAAAAGGCTAGAGAAAGTCATTCTATGAATTGAAGAATATAGTAAATATCACTGAATTGTACATGTAGAAATTGTTGAGATGGTATATGTTGTATGTATATTTTTCACCACGATTAAAAATAAAGACAGAAAACAAAGACACAAATACTATAGTGCATTACTCAACTAAGAAGCCTGGAAGTTGTAGGACTGGGATTTTTGGAAAGATTGATTGGGTTCAGTTCACAATGACTCTTTTGGTTCAAACAAAGTGCTTTGGGGTACATCTTGCAAGCCATCAGACTTTAACATTTATTGCTCTATATTAGCTAAGACAGATCATATTCACATACCTGACAAAATCCCTTGGTCAAAGTCAGGGTTAGTACAATCCCTTATATTCCATCTTTGCTAGTCCATTTTTATGTAACCTGTGAAGTCCTATCACAAAATAATCAAGTGAACATGGATTTGTCATAGCTTCTATTTTCCCAAAATTGATTTAGTGAAGTAAACAATTGTCAAAAATTCCCATAAAGTTCCTTTGAACTCAACACAGTATGCCATTGTGTCACTAACACCACTGTGGCCAAGAATTGCTGCTTTGTTGAGAAAATGGATTCACTTAGCAGGATGATATATGATTTTTTTTAAGAAAATGCACTTTAGTGACAGTTGTTGTCATTGTTATGTGACAATATGGAAAATAAATTGAAAGGAAGAGGGACTGGAGAGAGAACAGAGGATGATTCTTTCCATGTACGGGACCATTTCTCTGAGGTGATGGGAGATCCCAGGAATTGACTACACCAACCGTTATTATCAGTCAATTTAAATTGATTCTACCTCCAATAAAGTGAATAAAAAGTTCTCCACTCAGGCTGATAACATGGAGACAGAAGTTTATATAGTCAAAAATTTTAGAGGAAGTTTCTTGATTAAAAAGACATTTCTTCACTCCTTACCACTGCTTCCTTTCCTCAAAAAGGGTTGATGTCTGGAGCTGAGTAGCAAATTTGTGTCCGTAGGGTAAAGTTTGAAAGAATAGCACACAGTTAATATACTTGAACTGCCTGTCTGTGGGAGCTTTCCTCCAGCATTTCTGTTAAAACCAAAATATAAACCAATACAAAACTTCTATTTATTTAAGCTAGCTCATACCAAGTTCTCTGCTCCTTTCATATAATTGGCAATGTTTCTGAATGTCCAAGTGGGACATTTCCAAAATATATGAAATCCCCATGATGTGGGAATGTATCCCTTTCCGTCTGCAATGAGGGATACTGTTACTGAGAATCATTGTTTTAGTGACCCATTGTAATTGAAGTCAACATGAAATATCTTTCAGTTTTGATAGAGAAGAAAAAGAAAAGTTCGGAAATTATTGTTGCAACATTATTAGGATAAAATTGAAAAGGGCAACTGCAGCAACAGCAGTGAAAATATATATGAGAGAAATAAAGTTTACAATTATTATGATGGAAAAAGAATTAATAAAATAGTGATAGGTGAAAACAGAAGAATAATCTTAAGATTATTGCCTTTTGTTTTTTTTTTCACTAGCACTGTTTAAACAAACAAACAAAAAAACACAAGTTTGTGTCTATCTTCTACTAAGATCTTCCTCAGTGTGTGTGTGTCTCTGTGTCTATTCTGTTATTTTTCTAAGACATCGCTCAAACATGATTAGGTTTAGGACCTACTTATTCTGGTATGACTTCATTAACATAATAAAACAAAACCCCTAATTCCAAAAGCCATCATATATGAAGGTACATATGTTAGAATTTCCACATTTCTTTTGAGGGAACACTATTTGATCCATGACAATAATTTTCAGATTCCTGGGGCTGGAGGACTGGATTGGAGTATCAACTAAAATATAAGTAAAGATAAGGAATATAAGAAAATATAAGAAAAAGATAAGGAATATAAGGAAATATAAAGAAGATAATAAATATTGGGAGAATAAAATAAATACAGTGCTTGGCCTGGAAAATAGTTTCAGATATCTTGGTATATCAATAGATAATATTCAAAAATCTTTGCTACCACTGT
Organism: Orycteropus afer afer; assembly: GCF_000298275.1. NCBI lineage: Eukaryota > Metazoa > Chordata > Mammalia > Tubulidentata > Orycteropodidae > Orycteropus > Orycteropus afer. The sequence continues at coordinate 10,097,375 of NW_006921680.1, forward strand.
CAGCCACTCATAGAGAGGGATCTATGTAAGAGATCCTAGATAGAGAGGGAAAACAATGTAGAACAAAACTCAAAATCATTTGGAAAAAAAAAAATAAAGGAGGGATGTGGTAACAGGTTTACTGGTTGGATAGAGCCTGATGGAACCACTGAAACTATGGCCTCTGGCTTCGCTTCAGGTCTGGAATTGAACCCACACATGTGTATGTGGCTTCCAGCAAAACAAAAGACAAGCATATGAGTTGAACATTTACCTGAGGTACATACACTCCTTGGAGAGAACAATCATGGGAGAAGGAAGGGCTGTTTATTCACAGGGAGACAGCTCAGGGGACAGGACTGTGAGGAGGAATGGACACAGGAAAGAGGTAACTATTGGGAGGAAGTGGGAAGGGAGCTGTAGAATTGAGATAAATTGTAGTCAATGTCATAAGACAAAGTGTATGTGAACTGCTGTATGGAAAGTGAATTTGCTCTGTAAACTTTCACCCAAATCACAATTAAAAAAAAAAAAAAAATGTTCACCTGTCAATTAAGAATTTTGGAACTGAATCTAAAAACGCAAGCATTGAATTCACTTACCCGACATACTGTATGTGTAATTAAGTGGGATGGGAGACTCAATAATTTACTCATATAAAATAAATATTTTTGTTTCTTACTGTACTGTATCAGTTAGTTCTGTGAAATGTATAAACTATGTTTATATGTGTATTTATATGTGTACTTAATAAATAAGCCTATTATCCAATACCAAACAAAACCCACTACCATTGAGTGGATTCTGACTCATAGCAAGCCTACAGGACAGAGTACAACTGTCACATAGGGTGTCTAAGAGTGTAAACCTTTATGGAAGCAGACTGCCACATCTTTTTTCCTGCAGAGCAACTGGTGAGTTCGAACCCTCAACCACTTGTTGGCATTTGGTCCCAATGCTTTAACTATCATCTCATATGACATAACATTTATGATAATTATGACAAAGTTGGTATGGGAATATGGTGCTAAGGAATGAAAGTCTAGGTTAAGTAATTTGCCTTGTGAAGGAGACACAACAGTACATTGAGGAATTAAAATTTTGGAAGAGATATGAAAGATGTGTAAGAGCTAATTTGGTGAAGAACAGAGGTGAGGTGTGTGGAGTTCCAAGCATAGAGAATAGTACTTGCAAATGCGTGTGGTTGAAGGGAATAGAAAGCTATGAACAATAGAGAAAGTCTTTCAGTGATGAGAGGGGAATTTAATAGTGGCCAGATGATTCCAATTTTGCAGGTCATGTGAGGAAACTTGTTCTTAACTTACATGATTAGAAAGAAACTCTGGTGGTGCAATGGTTAAGGCACTTGGCTGTTAAGAAAAATTTAGTGGTTCAAACCCACCAGCTACTCTGTAGGAAAAAGATGAGATAGCTTACTTCTGTAAAGATATATAGCCTTGGAAATTCTGTGGGGCAGTTCTGCTTTATCCAATAGGACTGCTATAAGGTATAATTGACTCCATGGCAGTGGTTTTATTTATTTATTTGTATAGTATTAGGAAGTCCATTAAAGGTTTATAAGCATAACATAGTGAATACAGTAATCAAGATTGAATTCTTATCCTGTTTGTGCCCTTAATCATTCATAATGTATGAAACTAAACCATAAAAATATATTTATTAAGAATTTATTATTTGCAAAGCACAATTAGGAAGCACTTCCTTCCTGATTATTTTGAAAAGAGAATATAAATCAGAAGAAAAAATTATTGCTTAGTTTAATTATCACATTAATAGGTCAAGAAAATCCATTGTAGTTACTGTTGGGTCAAATCATCTCTGATTCAGAGTGACCCCATGTACAACAGAACGAAACCTGCTCGAACCTGTGCCAGCCTCACAATCCTTGCTGTATTAGGGTCCGTCAAGAAAGGCTGGGCAATCCTACTTCCGTAGTGATACTGCCTCGGAAACCCAAGGAGGGGTCACTATGAGTCAGATGTGACTCGACGGTACACAACAACAACAACAACAACAATTGAAAACACTGTGTCAATCCATCTTGTTGAGGGCCTTCCCATTTTCCGTTGACCCTCCACTTTACCAAGCATGGCATCCTTTTCCAGGGAATGGTCACTTCTGACATGACCGAAGTAGATAAGACGAAGTCTGACCATTCTCACTTCCAAAGAGCATTCCAGCTGCACTTCTATTAGGACAAATTTGTTAGTTCTTTTGGCAGTCCATGGTAAGTTCTTTGCCAACACTACAACTCAAAAGCATCAACTTTTTCTCAGTCTTCCTTATTCATCATCCAGCTCTCATATGCATATGATGCAATTGAAAATATCATGGCTTGGGTTGTTGTTGTTGTTGTGTGCCGTCGAGTCGGTCCCGACTCATAGCGACCCCTCCTTGGGTTTCCGAGGCAGTATCACTACGGAAGTAGGATTGCCCAACCTTATGGCTTGGGTTCGGTGTACCTTGGTCTTCAAGGAGACATCTTTGCTATTCAACACTTTAAAGAGGTCTTTTGCAGCAGATTTTCCCAGTGCAATATATTGTCTAATGTTTGACTGCTGCTTCCATGGGTGTTGATTGTGGAACCAAGAAACATGAAATTTTTGACAATTTCAATCTTCTTTCCATTTATCATGGTGTTGCTTATTGGTCCAGTTGTGAGGATTTTTCTTCTCTCTATGTTGAGGTGTAACTCATACTGGAGACTGTGGTCTTTAAACTTCATCAGTTAGTGCTTCAAGTCACCTTGACTTTCAGCAAGCAACGTTCTGTCTGCATATCACAGGTTGTTAATGAGTCTTCCTCCAGTCATGATGCCACATTCTTCTTCATATAGTCTAACTTCTTGGATTATTTGTTCAGCATACAGACTGAATAAGTATGGTGAAAAGATACAACCCTGATGGACTTCCTTCCTGATTTTAAACTGTGCAATATCCCTTTGTTCTCTTTGAATGACAGCTTCCTGGTCTATATACAGGTTCCTCATGAGCACAACTAAGTGTTCTGAAATTCCCATTCTTCTCAATATTATCCATACTTGGTTATGATCCATACAATTGGATGCTTTTGCATAGTAAATAAAACACAAGTAAATATTTTTTTTTCGGTATTCTTTGCTTTCAGCCAAGATCCATCTGACATCAGTAATGATATCTCTCATTCCATGTTCTCTTCTGAATCCAGCTTGCATTTCTGGAAGTTCTCTGTCTATATACTTCTGCAACCTTTTTTAAAATTATCTTCAGTAACATTTTACTTGTGTGTGATATTAATGATATTGTTCAATAATTTCCAAATCTGTAGGATTACCTTTCTTTGGAATGGATACAAATATAGACCTCTTCCAGCGAATTGGCCAGGTAGCTGTCTTCCAAATTTCTTGGCATAGACAAGTAAGTGCCTCCAGAGTGGCATCCGGTTGTTGAAACATCTCAATCGATATTCCATTAATTCCTGGAGCCTTGTTCTCTGCCAATTCTTTCAGTGCAGCTTTGACTTCTTCATTCGGTACCATTGGTTCTTGATCATATGGCACCTCCTGAAATGGATAAACATCAACCAATTCTTTTTGGTACAGTGACTCTGTGTAATCTTTCCATCTTATTTTGATGTTTCCTGCATCATTCAACATTTTGTTCACAGAATCTTCCAATATTGCAACTCAAGCCTTGATTTTTTTTTTTTTTCTTCAATTCATTCAGCTAGAGAAATGCCAAGCATGTTCTTCCCTTTTGTTTTTCTAACTCCAGGTCTTTGCATGTTTCACTATAATAATTGACTTTGTCTTCTCGTGCTGCTTTTTGAAATCTGTTCAGCTCTATTATCTTGTCATTTCTTCCATTTTCTTCTGCTACTCTCTATTCAAGGACAGGTTTCAGAGTCTCTTCTTACATCTGTTTTGGTCTTTTCTTCCTTACCTGTCTTTTTAATGATCTTTTGCTTTCCTCATGGATGATGTACTTGATGTCATCCCACAATTCCTCTGGTTTTCCATTACTGATGTTCAATGCATCAAATCTATTCTTCAGATGGTGTCTAAATGCGGGAGGGATATAATCAAAGTCATATTTTGGCTCTCATGGGCTTGTGTTATTGTCTTCAACTGCAATTTGAAATTGCACATTAGCAGTTGATGGTCTGTTCCACAGTCAGCTTCTGACCTTTTTTTGACTGAAGATGTTGAGTTGCTCCATCTCCTCTTTCCACAGATGTAGTCCATCTGATTCCTGTGTACTCCATCTTGTGAAGCCTATGTGTTTGTGTTGTGATAAAAGATATTTGCAATGAATATATAGTCTTGCAAAATTTTATCATGTGATCTCCAGCATCATTTCTATCATCAAAGACATATTTTCCAAATATCAGAGATTCTTCTTTGTTTCCAACTTTGCAATCCAATCACTGTTGTTGTTGTTGTTGTTGTTAAGTGCCATCGAGTCGTTTCCGACTCATAGCGACCCCATGCACAGCAGAACGAAACACTGCCCGATCCCGCACCAGCCCCACAATCCCTGCTATA
>NW_006921680.1:10105346-10117374 GCF_000298275.1 Orycteropus afer afer
CTTCATTTGCTGATGTGGCACCACTCAAATTGAAGAGAAACAGCCACAGACATCCATTAATCATCGGAACATGGAATGTACGAAGTATGAATCCAATCACTAGTTGTAATCAACACATCTTGATTCCATATTTTGGTCAATTTCAGACTGTACAAGTTGGTAAAAATCTTCAATTTCCTCATTATTGGCTTTTGTGGTTGGTGTGTAAATTTGAATAATAGTAGTATTCACTGGTCTTCCTCTCATGCTTGTGGGTATTATCTTATCACTGACAGCATTGTACTTCGGTATAGATCTTGAAACAGTCTTTGTGACAATGAATGTCACACCATTCCTCTTCCATTAGGCACATCTGGCATAGTAGATCATATTGTTGTCTGATTCAAAATGGCCAAAACCAGTCAATTTCAACTCACCAATGCCTAGGATATCTATCTTTATGCATTCCATTTCATTTTATACTTTGTACATTCCATGTTTCAATTATTAATGGATGTTTGCAGCTGTTTGTTCTCATTTTGAGTCTTTCCAGGTCAGCAAATGGAGGTCCTGAATGGTTTACTCCATCCATATCATTAAAGTTGGCTCCACTCTGAGAAGTCAGCTCCTCTCCATCTTATTTTGAATGCCTTCCCCCCTGAGGGGCTCATCTTCTGGCATTATATCGGACAATGTTTCTGGGCCATTCTTAAAGTTTTCCATTAATATATCAGACAGCATTTCAGTGCTATTCATACGGTTTTCATTGGACAATTCTTTGAGTAGTGAATGGCCTCTTCCTTTTTCCTAGTCTGTCTTAGTCTGGAAGCTCCTTTGCTGCTGGTATTTGAAATACTAGTGGCATAGCCTCTAGCCTCACAGTAACACACAAGCCACCACAGTATGACAAATTGACAGATAACTGGTAGTGAAAATATATTAAACATCTAAAAAGCATCAGTACCTTTCAAATGAACATAAGGAAAAAAAAAAAAAAAAGACAACTATGCCCAAAGTGAGATGAAGAACAAGGAAAAAGATTATTTCAGTGACACATAGAAAGATATGGTAAGGGGATTGAAAAGCTAATTTCCTGGAAAAGAAGGAAGACTGTCTACTTTTATACACTGAAACTGAGAAATATCCTGAGAAATAGCTGGAATATGTATTTAACTTATAGCTTGATAAGATGAAATTGAAAAGACCATAATGTATGCATTAAAAAGTTACATATTGACTACTGATGAACATGTCTGAATGGAATAAAAGATTTAGGAAAATGATAGAGGAAATGGGCAGAAGTGATGTCAAAGTTAGAGTAGACGTATCATGAATATGAATTATTATTTGTCAGTATCTTTATTCATGGAACATTTTCTCTGTATGAAGCTGAATTACCTAGCATCTTAATTTCAACTGAAACATCAGAAATCACATTCTATCTATCAAAATCAACACTGAATTTTGGTGAACAACATTCTGATATATATGGTTGTTTGTCTAACTGCTGGTAAAGTTTAACTATATCATCTCAGAAACTGCTGAAAAATTATTCTGAAATTATCTGTAATCTATATTAAGATACTTGTATGAGATGTATAAGGCTGAATATCTCACATAAATATTAAGAGGAATTTAACCTACCTATTAAAATACATATTTTATCAATTTTTTATTGACTACAAGAAGACTTATTCTCTCCATATTGTCAATAAAAAAAATGAAACTAATAGCTTAACTCAGTTATCATATTCTATATGACATTAGCAGCTCTGGTAGCATAGTGCCTAAGGTATTTCACTGTTAACCAGAAGGCTGGCAGTTCAAACCCACCAGCCACTCCTTGGAAGGAAGTTGGGCAATCTACTTCCGTAGTGATACTGCCTTGGAAACCAGGAGGAGTTGCTATGAGTCGACAACAACAACATATGACATTGCTCTCTATAGTTCTCACAATCATAATATAAATATTCTTATTTCCATTTTACTGAAGGAACCAAAACTCAGAGGAGAATAACTTGGCCACAGTCACAGACCTGGTAAGGAGAAGACACAGATAAATTGGCTGAAACTTACATTTAAGTTGCTTCTCTATTGCCTAAAACAAAGTCACAATTTGAAATGATCTAAGACAGCAAATTCTCTCTAAGTATTAACTGCTACAGTAAATCAGAAAACAACACACAGTTTGCCCATTGAAAAGAAAGACCTGTTTATAACCAGTGTTTTTTTATGAAAACTTCTGATAAAATAATTGTTATAATTTCAACATATAATACAATCTTAATATGAAAATATTGGCTATTTTTAAATTTTGCCCTTTTTTGAAAATTAAGGTTTTTAGTATAATGATAGAAGTTGTCTTAGTTAAAGATATTTAGCTCAAAATTTCTAAGACAGCTCTACAGCCACAGAACCTGTACAATCTAAAGTTATATACCCAGAATCATATATAACATAATCAGCTAGTTATCTCTTGGCTGGCATGCAGTACATTAAAGGATTAAATACATAGATATTGGGTATGGGTGGAAAACTCCAAGTTTTGAAGTAAATCTAGATATGACCAAGGGTTGCAAAGAAGATTTCGTGGAAAATCTTAACTGTTGAATTCCATCTATTCCTAATCCCTTTGAATGTACACAAATGCACACACACACCTCTAATCTTTATCCCTTCTACTGTGTTCTCTCCTCCTATAGCTCTGTATGTCCTGACTACTTCTGGTCATCACAAAAGAACAATACAAGATAATCTCATATTCCATTCCTATTTTAAGGGAGTAATTTTAGAGACCAACATTTGCCTCAGTTTAAATTCTAGCAAAGTAGCAGTACCAACTAGCCAACTTGACTTGATTTCTTCCACCAATGATGTGAATTCAATAGTACAATTCTGGAAACCCATTGTGTAGTTGTTCTCTTTATTGTTCATCAAAATGATGAGACTTAGCTGAGAAGTTCAGGTAACTCAGGGACCCATTTATTTCCTTGACAAGTCATTATATTAAACACCCTTAAAGTTGACTATAGACATTGGTTTAACTCATAAGAGGATAATTTCGACATCAATTTGTTTTGTAGGGAAATTTGTTCTAAATTTTCTTACCCATTCTGAGGATGTGCCAAATACTTCTGAACCTTTTAGTATCACATCGAGGCTTTGTAATTAGTTTGACTTAGACTTTTTAATTGAAACATTGTGAGAGAACAACTGGATCACAATATTGAATTTGTGTTTTACTAGTAAAATAAAATAAAAAAGAATTAGTTTTTGAAGATTAATTCTATAACATAACATCACTATTAATAGCATTAATTTAGAAGATTTATTAAAACTATAATACTATGTATATATAGTTGACAACCACTCCTCAAAAGGAAGGTTGGGCAATCCTACTTCCGTAGTGATACTGCCTCGGAAACCCAAGGAGGGGTCACTATGAGTTAGGGTCGACTCGATGGCAAACAACAACAACAACAACAACAACAACATATATGGCTGATAGTCCAACACTGTGTAGTTCACAAGGATGTTGAAGATTTTATAATATATAAAATTGTATTAAAGTCATTGTTAGGTGAAATATTTATTAAAGTTATGCATTCCATTGTATAAATCAATAAAGGTAGAATACTGATGTTTCTTATGAAAATGACTAATAACTATAGGAGATATGTGTTTGTCCCCATAGATATTCCCTTATCCATTACCAAACTGTGATGTTAACTTTTTAAAGCTGGAGAAAGAGTTCAGTCTAAATGAATTCATAATCCCTCAGTTTCTCGGACCATAAATTGTAGGGCTTTATTCTTTGTTGATAACATCTATCACTTACAGAAATAATAAGTAACTAACTATATAAATAAATAAATAAAATTATGCAGTAGAAAAAAAAATATTTACTTCTGGTTCAAAATAAGAAAAATAAAAGACATATAATGAAGGGAAATGTGTGAGTAAATGAATTTTCCCTTATATATATTTCAATAAAAAATTACTCAGATGTAAGATGGAAGAAGAGACAGACAAACTACACAGACTTTCTTCCGCAAAGAAAAGAAGATAAAGAAGATAATCCTGGACCCTGCATTTTGAAAGGAAGGATACAGAAGTGGACTAAACTCCAACTAGTAGAAGAACCTGCATTAAAACACCAAAAAGGAGACATATGAAGCTGTGGACTCTCAGTGATCCTGATGGCATATAAAAGAGGAAACAGTGAAGTGGGAGACAAACTGAGCTGTGGACTTTTGGCTGTCCAGAGGGTGCTGCCATTTTGAATGCTTACAAGCATTTGGACTATTTTGTGTATTTAAAGCGACAGCATTTTCTCAGATTCCAGGGACCTAAGAATAGGGTTCACTTTCTAGGGACAGCAAAGACATACCAGAGACTGAAGACTGGAAAAGTGCGATATTCCCTTTGTTACTATTAATTACCCATACCCTCTTGGTAAATGGAGGTACAACCATACATCACCTCCACTCACCTTCTGGGCCAGGAGGAATTTCATCACAGTCTGTGTGTTCTGATGGAGCCTGGATGGCCTGTCCTGCCACCCTCCCCCCAGATTTTTGTTTGGTTTTGTTCTAAAATTACTTTTTTTTTCATCCTTTTATTATTCTTTTTTCTTCTTTCCTTACCTGGTTCTAGTTTATGGCTTTAGCTCTCTTCCCTTTTCCTGATTCCCATTTTTTTTTTTCTTTCTTGTGGTTTTCCCCATTCCTTGTTTTTCTTTTTGCATTTTTCTCATTTTTTATTCACTATTCTCCTACTCTACCTCTTTCTCTTATCCTCTCTTCCCAGATATTGTGAAATTTGTCCATTGTCTTTTGAAAATACTTCTTTAAGTATTTTCTCTTATTTATTGCCTTTCCTCTTTTTCTTTTTCTTTTTTATTAATTTTCTTTTTGGTGACTGTCCCTGCATATTTATGTGGTGTGTGTTTTCTGTCATCTTTCTTTTACTTTATTATTATTATTATTATTGTTTTTATCTAACTGAGTGGGAGATAGCAACCATACCCCCAGGATGCAACCACACCCACACCTCCTGCAGCTCTACTTATTGAGTGAAGACCACTTCCTTTTACATCAATTGGCCAGCAATACATGACTGCCAACATGAAACTGACTCATCCTCAACTGCTCTGCACAAACAGTTAACAGAGGTCTATGCAACCACTCTCACTCTTTATCACACCAACCAAGAGACAGGTGGTGAGTGCATAAGTGCTGCCAAATAGTGAATAGAGGAGCACAGTACCCTGTTTACTCAGGTATATCCCCCCCCAAAAAAAAAAGAAAAGAAAAATTTTGGGTGAATCATTCCAACATACAATCACTAATTAAATATAAATACAAAAGCATCACATTGTCTTGGAGACAACAGACAATCACAGTCCACACAAAGGAGCAAGATAAAGCAGTAGAAACAAGCGAGCAGATTATAGATCCAGAACACATGGTTGAGAGAGAAGCATCATTGGAACTCCCTAATAAGGAATTCAAAAGAATATTATTTAGGTACTTTCAATGGATTGAGAGATGGATCAAGAAAAACACTGACAAAATTAAAAAAAAAATCCAAAACCCTAGAACAATTTTGAAAGAAAATATAAGAAATAAATGACAAAATAAGTGAAAAATTAGAAATGATACACAATCTATGGATACAAATCCAGAAGTTTAATACTAAATTTTCAAAAATAAATAACACAAAAAAGGGCAAAGTTAATGAGATTAAAGACAAATACCTGAATATACTTTCAATCAGAAAAAAAGATGAAAACAAAGTGGAGAAAGCCTAAGGTTCATGTGTTATACAATCAATAGAAATAATCTACATGTTATCAAAATTTCAGAACAGGAAGAGAAAAATAAAGCCACTGAGAAAATTGTCCAAGATATGTTGGAAGAGAACTTCCCTGATATGAAAGATGAGAATATATCCACTTAAGAAGTCCAATGAACCCCAAAAAGGAATGAACTCAAAAGAAAATCACCAAGATATATCATCATCAAACTCACCAAAACCAAAGACAAAGAAAGAATCCTGAAAGCAGCATGGGAAAAATGAAAATTACCTACAATGTGCAACCAATAAGACTAAGCTGTGATTTCTCAACAGAAACCATGGAGGTGATAAACCAATGGGATTGTATATATAAAAACCTGAAAGAGAAAAATTTCTAACCAAGTATTATATGCCCAGCAAAATTGTCCCCCAAATATGATGGCAAAGTTAGGACATTTTCATATAAGCAGAAATTAAGGGAATTTATTAAAGCCAGACCAAACTTACAAGAGTTACAAAGGGAATCTTTTCAACAGAGAACAAATAATAGCAAATAACAACCTACCATAAATACACAAGATGACAAAATCCAGAAACTAGCAGAGCTATGGAATTATTCAAAGTAAATAACCTTGCAAGATTGTAAACTGGGAACCAGAGACATCAATTGGAAAGTGAGGAAAATCACAAATCAAAAAGAGGGAAAAAAATAATGTAGCTATAGAACTTCTGAATGATAAGGAAGTCAAGAGAGTTGCAAGATAGAATAGACTATTCTAAATTCAGGGAGAAATTTATAAATCATAGGGTAAGCACAAAGAAAAATGATAAACCTTCATATCACAATAAAAAAGAAGACAAGCACAAATATTTAGTGAATACTAGAAAAATAGAAACAAAGGAAACGATAACATGATTCATGAACAAATGGAGCTCTGCACAGAAAATTATATGGAAGAAAGAAGCCAGGAACACCATGAAAAAACACATACTAAAATGACAGCAACCAATTCATACTTCAAGGTAATTACACTAAATGTTAAAGGATTAAATGCACTACTGAAGAAACAGAGATTGAAGACTGGATAAGAAAGCACAACCCATCAATATGCTGTCTACAAGAGACATACCTTAGAGACAAAGGCAAAAAAAGACTAAAAATCAAAGCTTGGGAAAAGATATATCAAGCAAATGGCAACCAAAAAAGAGCAGGAGTGGCAATATTAATTTCTGATCAAATTGACTTTAAGACAGAAAACACCATAAGAGACAAGAAGGACATTATATAATGATTAAAAGATGAATTGAACAAGAAGATATAACCATAATTAACATCTATGGACCCAATGAAAGAGGTCAATTTATAGCAATAAATGCACACAACAAAAAAGAAGAAAGAGCCAGAATCAACACTTTGAACCAACATCTCCAACAATTAGAAAAAGAACAGCAAGAAAAGCCTACAGTCACCAGAAGAAAGGAAATCATAAATATTCCAGCAGAAATCAATGAAACAGAAAATAGAAAGACAATCCAAAAATCAACAAAATGAGAAGTTGATTTTTTGAAAACAATAAAAAATTGACAAAGCAATGGCAAATTTAACAAAGGAAAAGAGGAAGAAAAAACAACACAAATAAAAGAGAAAACAACACAAATAAGAAATGAAATGGGTGACATCACAATAGGACCAACTGAAATGAAATTAATATGAGGATACAATGAAGAACTGTACTCCAACAAATTTGAAAATCTGGAAGAAATGGTCAGATTTCCAGAAACACATTATTTACCTAAACTAATACAGACTGATGTGGAAATATTGAACAGATTCATAACAAAAGAAGAAATTGAACAGGTCATCAAAAAATTACCAACAAAAAAGTCCTGGCCCAGACTGTTTCACCAAAGAATTCTACCAAACATTCAGAGAAGAACTGACGCCAAACCTACTCAAACTTGCAAAACATAGCAAAGGATGGAATCCTCCATAACTCATTTTATGAAGCAAACAAAACCTTGATACCAAAACCCAGTAAAGACATCACTCAAAAGGAAAACACCAATATCCCTTATGAACATAGATACAAAAATCTTCAACAAAATCCTAGCCAATAGACTCCAACAATTTATGAAAAAACTAATTCAGTATGAGCAAATGGGGTTCCTATCAGGTATGCAAGGATGGTTCAATGTTAGAGAAACAATCAATATCAGTCATCACATAAATAAAACAAAAGTAAAGAACTACATGATCATATCAATCAATGTAATAAAAGCATTTGATCAAATCCAAGACACATTCCTGATAAAAACTCTCAGCAAAATAGGAATAGAAAGGACATTCCTCAACATAATAAAGGGTATCTAGCTCTGGTAGCATAGTGGCTAAGGCACTTGACTGCTAACCAGAAGGCTGGCGGTTCAAACCCACCAGCCACTCCTCGGAAGGAAGGTTGGGCAATCCTACTTCCATAGTGATACTGCCTCGGAAACCCAAGGAGGGGTCGCTATGAGTCAGGGCTGACTCGACGGCACATAACAACAACAACAACAACATGCAAATCAAATAGCCAACATTATTCTCAATAGAGAGAATGAAACCATTCCCTTTGTGAACAGGAACCAGACTAGGACACCCTCTATCACCACATCTATTTAACATTGTATTGGAAGACCTAGCCAGGGCAATAAGGCAAGAAAGGGAAATCAAAGGCATCCAAATTGGTAAGGAAGAAGTCAAATTATCCCTAACTTCTGATGATATGATCTTATACCTAGAAAACCCAAGAGACTCTGCTGTTAAAAAAAAAAAAAAAAAAATTATTGGAACTGATTGAGAGATTTAGCATAGTGGCAGGATACATGAACAACATCCCAAAATCAGTTTGAGATGGACTACACCAGCAAGGACATTGCTGAAAAACAAATAGGGAAATCAATACCATTTACAATAGCTACCAAAAAAATAAAATACTTGGTAATAAATCTTACCAGGGACACAAAACACTTGTACTAAGAAACTACAAAAGACTACTTCAAGAAACCATAGAAGATCTACATAAATGGAAGAACATGCCATGCTCATGGATAGAAAGACTAAACATTGTGAAAATGTCAATTCTACCCAAAGCAATCTATACATTCAATGAAATCCCAATCCAGATCCCATCAACATTCTTTAAGGTTATGGAAGAATCAATCACTAACTTTATTTGGAAAGGAAAGAGACCTTGGATGAGCAAAGCATTATTGAAGAAGAAGAACAATGTAGGAGGTCTCACACTCCCAGATCTTAAAATCTACTATACAGCCACAGTAGTCTAAACTGCCTGGTATTGGTACAATGGCAGACATATAGACCAATGCAATAGAATTGAGAACCCAGAAATACATCCTTCCACCTATAGTTGGCTGATCTTTGCCAAAGGGCCTAAATCCATTAAATGGTGAAGAGATTGTCTGTTTAACCAATGGTGCTGGCAAAACTGGATATCCATTTGCAGAAAAATGAAACAAGATCTGTACTACACAAAAATTAAGTCCAGATGGATCAAAGACTGAAATGTGAAACCTACATCTATAAATTTCCTCAAGGAATAAATCAGGGTAAATTTAAGTCTCCTTTTACTCGGCCTAAGTAGACTATCAAGCACAACCCAAAATGCACAAATGGCAGAGGATATACTAGATAAATGGGACCTTATAAAAATTTAATTTTTATATACTTCCAAAGACTTCTCCAAAAGAGTATAAAGAGAGCCTACAGATTGGGTAAATATATTTGGCAATGACATATCTGCCAAGGGACTTCTCTCTAAAATTTATAGAAAACTCTAATACCTCAACACCAAAACATAAATAACACGATTAAAAAATGGGCAGAAGACATGAATAGACACTTCATCAAAGAGAATGTTCAAGCAGTCAACAAACAGATGAAGAAATATTCATGATCATGAGCCATTAGAGCAATGCAAATCAAAATAACAATGAGATATCATCTTTCCCCAGCACTAATAGCAAAGTTCAACAAGACAGAAAATAACTAATGCTGGTGAGAATGTGGAGAGACTGAGACTCTCATACACTTCTGGTGGGATTGTCAAATGATTTCAACCACTGTGGAAAGCAGTATGGAGATCCCTTAAAAAGTTGGAATTAGAAATACCATTTAACTCAGCGATCCCATTATTAGGTATATATCCTAAAGAAGTGAAAGCCAGGAGAAGAACAGACATATCATACACACACACACACACACACACACACACACATGTACATCCATGTTCCTTGCAGCACTATTTACAATAGCCAAAAGATGGAAACAAACTAGGTGCCCATCAACAGAAGAATGGATAACCAAATTATGGTACACACAATGGAATACTATGCAAACCTAAAGAATAATATTATTGTTGCTGTTATGCGCCGTCAAGTCAGACCCGACTCACAGAGACCCCTCCTTGGGTTTCTGCGGCAGTATCACTATGGAAGTGTACAGCCCCCTCTTCCTTCCGAGGAGTGGCTGGTGGGTTTGAACTGCCAGCTTCTGGTTAGCAGTCAAGTGCCTTAGGCACTAGGCTACCAGAGCTCCCAAAGAATAATATAGAATCTGCAAAACACTTCATAGCATGATAACCTTGGAGGATATTATGGTGAGTGAAATAAGTCAATCACAAAGGGACAAATATCTTATTAGTCTGTTATTGTAAAAAATCAAGTAAGGGTTTATATGTGGAAGAAAATTTTCTTTGTTGGTTACCAGGGGTGGGAGGGGAAAGGAGGGAACACTGTTAGATAGGTAGAGAAAAGTATTGATTTGGGAGAAGGGAAAAGCAATGTATCAAATGGAAGTGATCAACAGTGGCATTGAGGAAGAAGAAGACACAGAGAGGTACATGGAAGATATAAACAACAAAGATGAACCCCTTTTGCATATACAGTACTGCATTGGTAGCGAAGGCAAACATGGATATACGGGTGGATAGGTGGGTAGACAGGCTGAATGAGCAAGTATGTCTATGGAGAGAGAAACGTGGCCATGACTATGTATAGGGTTGGCAGATAAAATTTCTACAAGTATATTTGTATGTTTTATAAGAATGTCAAGGTACATAGTAGAGCTGAGAAGAGACAAGGTTGTAGCCACTTCTTGACCACAGCCAGCTACCTGGAGAGAGTAAGCAGTTGGGCCTGTGGGCTTGGGACCATGGTCCCAGGGGACATCAAGCTCAGTTGACATAACATAGTACACAAAAACATTGTTCCTTATCCTTCTTTGGTGAGTTGAGACTGGGATCTTAAAAGCTTGAAAGCAGTCATCTCCTCCATTGGTCTCTCCTCTTTCAGAGTAAAGAAGAATGAAGAAAACCAAAGACATATGGAAAAAATTAGTCCAAGGAACTGGTACATCATGCAATCCTCAGCCTATATGACCCTGAAATCAGAAGACCTAAATGGTGCCTGGCTGCCACCGTAAACCACTCAGAAGGGGATGTATGTAGGAGATTCTGGATAGAGTGGGAGAACAAGGTAGAACAAAACTCAAAATCATATATATATATATAGGACCAGGTTTGCTGGTCTTATATAGCCTGGTGAAACCTCTGAGACTATGGCCCCCTAGCTGCCCTTCAGGTCTGGAATTGAACCCTCTCCCCTTCCTATCAACCTTCTGGTTAGCGTCAAATTCCTTTAGGCGCTATGCCACCAGAACCCCTATGTTTTTCTTTTTTTTTCCCGTGGCATCCAATCAAATAAAAGACAGGCATGTGAGGCGAACATTTACATTAGGTAGATATACTCCTTGGAGAGCTCAATCATGGGAGAATAGAAGGGCAGTGTATTCACAGGGAGACAGCTTGGGGGACAGGAGTGCATGGGAGGGAAGAACACAGGAAAGAGGTAGCTATGGGGAGGAAGTGGGAAGAGAGCTATTATGTTTTGAGAAATTGCACTCAATGTCATAAGATAAAATGCATATAAACTTTGTATGGGAAAAGAATTGGCTCTGTAAACTTTCACCCAAATCACAATTAAAAAAAAAAAATTATATATATATATAACCAAAATAGGTGAGACGAAGTCTGGCCATTCTTGCTTCCAAGGAGCATTCTGGCTGCACTTCCTCCAGGACAGATCTGTTAGTCCTTTTAGCAGTCCATGGTACTTTCAGCATTCTCCGCCAGCACCACAACTCAAAAGCATCAACTCTTCTTCGGTCTTCCTTATTCATTGTTCAGCTCTC
>NW_006921680.1:10118979-10119933 GCF_000298275.1 Orycteropus afer afer
TTCATCTGGCTTTCGGTCATTGGTGTTCAATGCATCAAATCTAATCTATATCTATCTATCTATCTATCTATCTATCTATCTATCTATCTATCTATATATACTCACCCACACACACACTATATGTATACACTGTATAATGTTCATGTAAGGCTATGTGTCAACATTGTTGCACCTGGTTTTTAGTGGCTGTGCAGCTGGATGTAATTATTCCCCATGGTGAGATTGGTAATTAACTCCATGGCAGAATCTACTGGGGAAGCTGAGTAGATGCTTTGGGGATAGGGGTTGCTTCTAGTATATAAGAAGCAACTTTGAGGAAGATATCTAGTTTTTGGCATGCTTTAGCCCTGCATGTGCCCAGGTGCCAATCTTGGGACTTTTAATGGACTTGAGTTAGTACCCTTCCATGTGGTTAGGTAATATTGGGACAGTGCTTTTTTACTTGTTGACCTTGGGTTTGTCAGCCTCAGCAGCCAGTAGCTGCCAGAGTGAAGAAATCCTCCAGTTTCAGTGGGGTATGAGCAAGCAATAGAGCTGAAGCCCAAGGCTGAGCAACTTTCACCCAGCCCCTAGAGCCTGGCACTTTGAATTCTGACTTTTGACCTCCAACACTGTAAGAGAATAAACTCCTATTTGTTCAACCCATCCATTTCTGGTGTATTTTCTGTTAGAGCAGCACAAAGTAACCAAAACATTAGTTTATATTAAATTCTGAGTTTCTTTTCCATAATCCTTTCTGGACTCCATTATTTCTAAATGCTCTTTATATATTCACATCTTTTATTTTTTAAAATATCACATACTTCCTGGTACAATATAAGCAGAACAGGAAAAAAAGAAAAAGCAAAAAATATATAAATTCAAAAGAGTCAAAAGAGAACCTACAGATTGGGAAAAAATATTTGGTAATAACATATCTGACAAGGGACTTATCTCTAGAATTTATAGAACACT
>NW_006921680.1:10121073-10139664 GCF_000298275.1 Orycteropus afer afer
AAAAAAAAAAAAAAAAGAAAAAAAAATATATAAATTCAATTTATAATATAAAATTCAAAATATCCAGTGAATTAATGTATTCAATTCAATTATTATCTATTGAAACTGCTTGTAGAAGACTACTAATTTTCCTACAAAATTCATGTTCCCTTTTCTTGTGTAATATTAGAATTTGGGTGGGGACATGGGTAACCATCTAGATTACAGTTTTCAGCTTCTTTTGCAGCTAGGTGTGATCATGCAATCAACTTCAGCTATCTTTTCTTTATTGTTACAGGTAAGAATAAAAATGCAGTAGTAATCCACCTAAGTCCAAGCAGATAACAATATTCTAGAGATGGCTGAGCAACCAGCAGCAAGTAAACTCACCAACTGTCACATCTTATTTATGAATTATTAATTAACAGAATTAAATTCTTTGTATATTTTCTAGCATTTCAAAGTTAGGATATTGTGCAAAGGATCCAGAGAGCTATTAGTAAAGGGGAAACTTGAATACTTAATTAATATTTCAAATTTCTATAAATTATTACATAATTAACCTGACTGAAAAAATTGAACTCCTGTCTGATCTTAAAATCATTAAGTAAATTGAATTAGTAATTAAAATTTTCCTCACAATTCTAGGATAATTTTCAGTTTTCCATCATCACTGAGTTGACTCTGATTCATGGTGACCCCTTGTGTATCAGGGTAAAACTGTGATTAATAATGTTTTCAATGGCTGATTTTCTATGAGTAGATCACCAGCATTTTCTTCTGACATAACTCTGGATGAATCTGAACCTCATCTTTAGCAACCAAGTACTTTGCACCATCCAGGAATTTCCAGTAACACTACATTCTAACAAACATGTAAATACATTTTTCCAATGTTGCCACCCTGTTTCTGAATATATAAAGGAAGGAATTATTCAACTAACTCAATGAGGTGAGGAAAACTTTATTATCAAAACCTGGAAAGGATAGAGGAAAAGGGAAAAATGTATAGTCCATTTATGTCATGAATTTAGACAGAAAAATCCCAAGCAATCAGAGAATTAAATTCATAATTGCCATCAATGTAGTAAAAACCTGTGAAAAAATTCAACCACATGCATGTTAGAAACAGATAGCAAACTAGGAGTAGATGATAACATCCTTAATCTGCTAAAACACAACTAAAGAAACATCCATAAAAATGATCTTGGTTATGTTAAAACATTCTCTTTAATATCAGGTAAAATAAAATTATTTTGGAGTCATTATTATCTGAGTGAAAGTTGCACATTTACTTCATGAGTAAGTAATTATGTATGGTATGATATTGTCAGCTAGTTTATATATATATATATATATATATATATATAAACATATATAAAATATATAAACAAACTCACTGCCATTGAGTTGAATCCCACTCATAGCGACCCCTCCTTGGGTTTCAGAGTCAGTATCTCTACAAACGTAGATTGCCCAGTCTTCCTTCCAAGGAGTGGCTGGTGGGTTTGAACTATCACTCTTCTGGTTAGCGGTCAAATGCCTTAGGCACTACGCGACCAGAGCTCCTGTATAAGTAAATATATATATACATATATATGCATATATATATATATATTTCTATAAATATGTATATATCTTGAAGTATGCATTATAAATGAGGCTCAGTTGAAGAAATATGCCATCCTAAATTTGAAAGTGTAAAAGCTAATTTTCAACTCAATTAAAGTTTTAATAGAAACGATTTATATTTTTAAGAGATATTTATAGAATCTCTCATTCCACAAATGTAATCATCAAACCTATCTATTTATTTATTTATCTTATTCATTAAAGAATATTTCTTATATAATAGAACCTATGAAGGAGCCGGCAGCTGGACCACGTATGGGGGATGGAGGACAGCCCCCAGGCGGTAGGGAGCAGCAGCAGACCTGTCAGCCGGAGCAGGTAGGGGAAAGCCCAGGAAGTGGTCAGAGCAGTTGAAACAGCTAAGGGAGACAAACTTGTCTGTCAGTTTTTCATATTGTTGTGACTTGTATGTTACTGTGAGGCTGGAGGCTGTGTCAGCAGGGATGCCTATGGTGGACCAGTTTTGATGGAGCTCCCAGACTGAGACAGACTTGGAAGAGGGAAGAGGCCATCCACTTCTCAAAGACTGGCCAGTGAAAACCTTATGAATAGTAGTGAAACACTGATATACTACTGGCAAATTTTACAAATAGCCCTGAAACATTGTCAGATACAGTGCCAGAAGATGAATCCCTCAGATCAGAAGGCACTCAAAATATGACTGGGGAAGAGCTGACTCATTAGAGTAGAGCCTACCTTAATGATACTAATAAAGTAGAGCTTTCAGGGCTTCCATTTGCTGAGGTGGCATGACTCAATATGAGAAGAAACAGCTGCAAATACCCATTGACAATCAGAACATGGAATGTGTGGAGAATGAATGTAGGAAAATTTGAAGTTGTCAAAAATGAAATGGAACACATAAAGATTGACATCCTAATCATTAGTGAGTTGAAATGGACCAGTTTTGGCCATTTTGAATCAGATAACCATATGATTTACTATGTCAGAAATGACAAGTTGAAGAGGAATGATGTGGCATTCATCCACACACAAAATGCTTCAAGATCTGTCCTGAAGTACAATGCTGTGAGTGATAGAATAATATCCATATACCTACAAGGATAGCCAGATAATACTACTATTTTTTTTCAAATTTATGCACCAACCAGCAAAGCCAAAGATGAGGAAATTGAAGATTTTTATCAACTTCTGCAGTCTGAAATTGACCAAACATTCAATCAAAATGTGCTGATTATATCACTGGTGACTGGAATGCAAAAGTTGGAAACAAAGAAGAATCACTGGTAGTTGGAAAATTTGGCTTTGGAGTTAGAAATAATGCTCAAGATAGCTGATAGAATTTTGCAAGACCAACAACTTATTCATTGTGAACACATTCTTTCAACAACACAAACAGCAGCTATATAAGTGGACTTCAACAGATAAGTACATAAGAATTAATTGACTACATCTGTGGCAAAAGATGATAGAGAAGCTCAATATATCCACTCAAAATAAGGCCAGGAGATGATTGTGGAACAGACCATCAACTGCTTACTTGCAACTTCAAATTGAAGTTGAAGACAATTAAAACAAGTCCATGAGAGCCAACATATGACCTTGATTATATACCTCTTGAAATTAGGAACCATTGTGGTGGTTATGGATGTGTGTCAACTTGACTGGGCCTGGTTGAGTGACTGGGCAGCTGGTGGTAGTTATTCCCCATGATGAGACTAGCAATCATTTCCATGGTGGGATCTACCACAAGCAGCTGAGTAGCTGCTTTGGGTATGTAGTCTGCTTCCCATATATAAGAAGCAACTTTGGGAATGGTCTCTATCTTATGGTATGCTTGGACCCTGCACATAGCTGTCGTTGTTCACCAGCCTGCTGTGTTCTGTCAACCTTGGGACTTACAATGGATTTGAATTAATGGCCTTCCATGAGGTTTGGTAACATTGGGACTGTGACATTTTATTTGTTGACCTTGGGCTTGTTATCCTCAGCAGCTAGTAGATGCCTGAGTGAATAAAAGCCTCCAGCTTCAGTGGGCCGGGAGCAAGAGGCAGAGCTGAAGCCCAAGGTCAAAGGGCTTTTTCACCCAGCCCCTAGAGTCTGGAACTTTGAATTCAGACTTCTAGACTCCAAACTGTAAGAGAATTTGTTTGTGTGTTTGTTAAGGCCATCCCATTTGTGGTATATTCCTGTAAGAGAAATGGTTGTAACCAGAACAACCATTTAAAGAATAGATTTGATGCATTGAACACCAATGACCAAAAACCAGAGGAATTGTGGGTTGACATCAAGAACGTCATCCATGAAGAAAGCAAAAGGTCATTAAAAAGACAGGAAAGGAAGAAAAGACCAAAATGGATGCCAGAAGAGACTCCCAAACTTGCCCTTGAATGGAAAGAAGATTTCAAAGAGCAGTTCGAGAAGACAAAGTCAGTTACTATAATGAAATGTGCAAAGACATGGAGTTGGAAAGCCAAAAGAGAAGAACACACTCAGAATTTCTCAAGCGGAAAGAACTGAAGAGGAAATTTAACCCTCGATTTGCCATATTGAAAGATCCCATGGGCAATATATCGAATGATGCAGGAAATATCAAAAGAAGACAGAAGGAATACACAGAGTCACTGTACCAAAAATAATTGGCTGATGTTCATCCATTTCAGCAAGTGGCATATGTTCAAGAACCAATGGTATTGAAGGAAGAAGTTGAAGCTGCACTGAAAGAATTGGCAAAGAACTAGGCTTCAGGAATTGACAGAATACCCACTGAGATGTTTCAACAAACAGATGCTCAATGGAGGCACTCACTTGGTTATGCCAAAGGATTTGAAAGACAACTACCTGGCCAACTGACTGGAAAAGACCCATATTTGTACCCATTACAAAGAAAGGTGATCCCATAGAATGTGGAAATTACTGAAAAATATCATTAATATCGCACGCAAGTAAAATCTTACTGAAGATAATACAAAAACAGTTACAGCAGTACATTGACAGAGAACTTCCAGAACTGCAAGCTGAATTCAGAAGATGACGTGGAATGAAGGATATCATTGCTAATGTCATATGGATCTTGGCTCAAAGCAAAGAATATCAGAAAGATGTTTACTTGTGTTTTATTGACCATGCAAAAGCATTCAATTGTGTGGATTATAAAAAATTATGCATAACATTGAGAAGAATGGGAATTCCAGAACACTTAATTGTGCTCATGAGGAACTATTTATAGACTAGGAGGCTGTCATTCAACAGAACAAGGGGACACTGCATGGTTTAAAATCATGGTTGCATCCTTTCACTATACTTATTCAATCTGTATGCTGAACAAATAATCCAAGAAGCTGGGTTATATTAAGAAGAACGTGGCATCAGGATTGGGGAAAGACTCATGAACAACATATATTCTGCAGACAACACAACTTTGCTTACTGAAAGTGAGTATAACTTGAAGCACTTACTGATGAAGATTGAAGACTACAGTCTATAGTATGGATTATACCTCAATATAAAGAAAACAAAAATTCTCACAATGAGACCAATAAGCAGCATGATGATAAATGGAGAAGGATTGAAGCTGTCAACATCTTTGTATTTCTTGGTTCTATAAGGGAAACAGCAGTCAAGATATCACACATCGTATAACATTGGGCAGATTGGGTACAAAGGACCTCTTTCAAGTGCTAAAGACAAAGATCTCTCCTTGTGAACTAAGGTGTGCTTGACACAAGCAGTCACCTCATATGCATGAGAGAGTTGGACAATGAAAAAGGAAGACCAAAGAACAATCAATGCTCTTGAGTTTTGGTGTTGGCAAAGAATGCTGAAGGTACCACAGACTGCTAAAAGAACTAACAAATCTGTCCTGGAAGAAGTGCAGCCAGAATGCTTCTTGGAAGCAAGGATGGCCAAACTTCATCTCACCTACTTTGGTCATGTTGTCAGAAGGGACTATTCCTTGGAGAAGGATATTATGCTTGACAAAGTGGAGGAACAGTGAAAAATGCGATGGCCCTCAATGATATGGATAGACACAGGGGGTGCTCTGATGGGCTCAGATATAGCAAGGATCATGGGACTGGCATAGGATGAGGCAGTGTTTCGTTCTGCTGTATATGAGGTTGCTATGAGTCAGAGACGACTCAACAACAACAATGAAAGAGCTCTGGTGGTGTAGTAACTAAGGCATTTGACTGCTAACAAGAAGGTTGGTTCAAACCCACCAACCAAGCCTCAAAAGGAAGATTGGACAATCTACTTCCATAAAGATTTACTACCTCAGAAACCCAATGGAAGTCGCTGTGAGTCTGAAACGACTCGATCAAAGTGAGTTTTTGTTTGTTTGTTTGTTTATAATCTATAATTGCCTTTCACAAAGCAATGTCAAATTTTCACATTTGAGATACAGAGCAACTGTTTAAAATTAGATGTCTCAAGCAGTTCTGCTGCAAGAGGTAGCTGATGTGACTCAGATGCATGAAAGTGTTGTCTATCTATTGGGCAAATATTGATCAAAGGACAAGAAGAAACAGTAATGGTAGGCAAGATTATTTTGTATTATATTTCTCTCTCATTGTTGGTCTTGATTTATGGTTGTTCCATATGACTTGTACAAGATTTCCTGCATGGCATAGCAATCATCCGTGTTACTTCATGGTTTTTGAGTAGAGATCACTTCAAAAACTCATCACCTTCATCTTCTCATCCCACTTGCTGTCTCATTTACCTTTGCCCTCACTTTCACTTCCTTGGAATTGAACCTGCCAATAAAGCATTAACACTAAAATTTTATCTCAGGCTTGTTTTTCTAGAAAATCCAAACTATTTCAATCAGTACTAGAAATGGGATGACTTCTTAAGATGATACGGATAGCCCAGGGAGATAGGGAGTGGGGTTGTTGATGTTGTTAGGTGCTGGAGAGTCAGCTCTGACTCATAGTTACTCTATGTACAGAACAAAACACTGCCCAGTCATATACCATCCTCACAATGCTTGCTATACTTGAGCCCTTTGTGGCAGCCATTGTATCAATCCGTCTTGTTGAGGGTTTTCCCCTTTTTTGCTGACCCTCCACTTTACTGAGCATTATATCTTTCTCCAGGGAATGGTCCCTTATGACCACATAAACAAAATAGGTGACATGAAGTCTGACCATTCTCTCTTCCAAGGAGTATTCTTGCTGTTCTTCATTCAGGACAGATACTTTGTTCTTCTGGGAGTCCATGGCATTTTCAGTGTTCTTCACTGACACCATGATTCAAAGGTATGAACTCTTCTTCAGTATTCCTTATTCATTGTCCAGCTTTCACATGCATATGAGGCAATAGAACATGCCATGGCTTCATTTAGGTACAATTTAGTCTTCAAAGTGATGTCTTTTCTATTCAACACTTCAAAGTGGTCTTTTGCAGCAGATTTGCCCAGTACCGTATGTCTGATTTCTTGACTTCTGCTTCCATTGATGTTGATTGTGGATGTAAGTGAAGTAAAATTCTTGACAGCTTAAATCTTTTCTCTATTCACCATGATGTTGTTTATTGGTCCAGCTGTGAGGATTTTTGTTTTGGTTAAATTGAGGTGTAATCCATATTGAAGGCTATATTCTTTGATCTTCATCAGTAAGAGCTTCAAGTAATCTTCAATTGAAGCAAGCATGGTTGTGTCATCTGCATATCACAGGTTGTTAATGAGTCTTTCTCCAAGCCTGATACCATGTACTTCTTCTTATAGCACAGCTTCTGGGATTATTTTCTCAGTATACAGATTGAATAAGTATGGTGAAAGGATACAATTCTGACACACAAACTTCCTGATATTAAATCATGCATTTTTCCCTTCTATTGTTTGAATGACAGCCTCTTGGTCTATGTACAGTTTCCTCATGAGAACAATTAAGTGTTCTGGAATTCCCATTCTTTGCATATTATCTAGAATTTGTTATGACCCATACAGTCAGATGCTCTGCATAGTCAATGAAACACAGGTAAACATCTTTCTTGTATTTTTTGATTCTAGCCAAGATTGATCTGACATCAGTAATAATATCCCTCGTTCCAAATCCCCTTCTGAATACAGCTTGCCTTTTTGAGTGTTCCCTGTCAATATACTGGTGCAGCCAGTCTTGAATTATCTTCAGCAAAATTTTACTTGCATGTTATATTAATGATATTGTTTGATAATTTGCACATTCTGTTTGATCATATTTCTCTGGAATGAGGACAGATATGACTGTCTTCCAGCCAGTTGGCCAGATAGCTGTCTTCCAAATTTCTTGGTAGGCATAGATGAGTAAGGGCCTCCAGCACTGTATCCATTTGTTGAAACAACTCAATGTGTATTCTGTCAGTTTCTGGAGACTTGTTTTTCACCAGTTCCTTCAGTGCAGCTTGGATTCCTTCTTTCAATTTCATTGGTTCTTGATCATATGCTACATCCTGAAGTAGATAAACATCCACAAATTATTTTTGGTACAGTGACTCTGTATCACTTCCATCTTCCCACATCATTAAATATTTTGCCCATAACCAAATCAAACTAAACCCACTGCTGTTGAATCAGATCCAACTCATAGCAACCCCTCCTTGGGTTTCCAAGGTGGTATCATACGGAAGTAGATTGCCCAAACTTCTTTCCGAGGAGTGGCTTGTGGGTTTGAACTGTCAGCCTTCTGGCTAGCAGTCAAATGCCTTAGGCACTATGCCACCAGAGCTCCCATTTTACAAATAGAATCCTTCAATATTGCAACTCAAGGCTTAAATTTTTTTGTGTAATTCTTTCAGTTTGAGAAATGCGGAGTATGTTTATCCCTTTTGGTTTTCTAACTCCAACTGTTTGCGCATATCATTTTAATATTCTGCTTTGTCTTCTCCAGTTGCCCATTGAAATCTGTTCAGCTCTTTCATCTCTTCATTTATTCTGTTTGTTTTAGCTACTCTGTTCAAGAGCAAGTTTCACAGTCTCTTCAGACATCCATTTTGGTCTTTAATTCCTTTCCTCTCTTTCTAATGACCGTTTGCTTTCTTCATGTATGATGTTCTTAATGTCATCCCATAACTTGTCTGGTTTTCAGTCATTGGTGTTCAATACATCAAATCTATTCTCCAGATGATCTCTAAATTCAGGTGAGATGCAATCAAGGTTATATTTTGGCTCTTGTGGACTTGTTTTAATTGTCTTCAACTTCAGCTTGCACAGGAACAATTGATGGTCATTTCCAAAGTCTCCTCCTGGTCTTGTTTTCACTGATGATATTGAGCTTCCCCATTGTCTCTTTCTACAGATGTAGTCAATCTGATTGATGTGCATTCTATTTGTCAAGGTCTACATATATAGCCAGAGCTCCAGTGGCATAGTGTCTATTGCATTTGACTGGTAACCACTCCTTGGAAGGAAGATTGGCCAATCTACTTCTGTAGTGATATTGCTTTGGAAACCCAAGGAAGGATCGCTATAAGTCAGATCCGACTTGACAGCAGTGAGTTTGATTTGGTTTTTTGGTTAAAAATGTACTCGCAATGAATAACTCATTTGTCTTACAAAATTCTACCATTCAATCTCCAGTGTCACTTGTAACACCAGCGTCATTTTCCAACTAACGATGATTCTTCTGTCTCAAACTTTCACTTTCCAATCACCAATAATCATCAATACATCTTGATTGAATGTTTGATCAATTTCAGACTACAGAAGTTGGTAAAAATCTTCTATTTCCTCATCTGTGGCTTTAGTGGTTGCTGTGTAAATTTGAATAATACCATTAACTTGTCTTCCTTTAAAAAAAAAAAAAAAAAAAAACCTCACTGCCATCAAGTGGGGTCCGACTCTTAGCGACCCCTCTGTGGGTTTCTGAGGCAATATTACTATAGAAGTAGATTGCCCCATCTTCCTTCCAAGGAGTGGCTGATAGGTTTGAACCACCAGCCTTCTGGTTAGCAGTCAAATGCCTTAGGCACCACACCACCAGAGCTCCTGGTCTTCCTTGTAGATGAATGGATATTATGCTCTCACTGATAGCATTGTACTTCAGGATAGATCTTGAAACACTGTGATTATGAATGTGATGCCATTTATCTTCCATTTGTTATTCTTGACATAGTAGATCACATGATTGTCTAATTCAGAACAGCCAAAAACAATCAATTTCAGCTCACTAATACCTACTATATTGATCTTCATGATTTCCATTTCATTTTTGACAACTTCCAATTTTCCTATATTCATATTTTATAAATTTGTTGTTGTTGTTTTTGTTGTTATGTGTGGACCCGACTCATAGTGACCCCTCCTTGGGTTTCTGAGGCAGTATCACTACGGAAGTAGATTCCATCTTCCTTCCAAGGAGTGGCTGGTGGGTTCCAATTATTAATGGATGTTTGCAGCTGTTTCTTCACATTTTGAGTCTTGCTCCATCACCAGATCAAAGTCCCAAAAGCTTTCCTCTATCCTCATTATTAAAATCCACTCTACTTTTTGAGTATCTTCCATCCTGAGGGGCTCATCTTCCTAACAATGTTTCAGAGCTATTCAAAAACTGTCTCCAGTAATAGACAATGTTTCACTCCTATTCATAAGGTTTCACTGTTTAACTTTTTGAGAAATCCCCTTTCTTCTTCCTACTCTCTCTTAGTCTGGAAGCTCTGCTGAAATCTGTCCACAATGGATGACCATGCTGTTTGACATAACCTCCAGCCTCACAGAAACATGCAAGCCACCACAGCATGACAAACGGACAGAGAAGATGTGGGGTTAGTGGAGAAGAGGTTGATAATTGCAATCTGGATATGTGATTGGAAAACCTAAGGGCTACCATGACAGTTTTAAAGAGACCCTTATCACACATTCAAATGAAGGAATGTGTTAGAAAATCACACACTTATGTGTTTGGAGGGCATCTAAAGGGCAAAACAGAATAAATTCTCATTTATATTGAAGTCAGGATTTTTTATAGGAAAACAGAAGAAGTTGAGATCAGGGATAGGGACATCTGGGTCAATGACACTAAGAAAATTGAATGCTCACATATCCTCCTAAATTGTTCAGACCAGTAGAAGAAGTTTTGGTTAATAGTTGAGGGCTTAATCCTTTGCAGCAGCCCAAAGGTTCCAAATCTAATGCAAGTGATTTGGCTAGCATTCTTCTTTCAGTAATGCTTTCTACATATCACTTACCTACACACAAAGGCTATTAAAGGTATGGCATCAATAGGTATTTGATTTTCAAAAGTAAAATTCATCTATTGTGTTATGTGAAATTTCTTATATTTTCAGAAGTTTATCAATTGTCTTGAGCTAAATATATACTTGGATGTTTATTAAAGTATTTCTATCATATAGAAGATGTTGTCTCTTTTCCTAAAATTGAATACCCACAGGTGCTTCTTTGATTATGGCAGCTACCAAAAGAAGATAAGTGAGTAACCTATGTAGTCTTGGACTACAATTTGCAGCTATTCTAGATAATAGTATCACATCATAAGCTTCCAAGTATATACTTTTTTGTTGTTGTTGTTTGAATAACACAGATCCAAGATATAATGACAATATGTTACTTGCTTTATAATAAGCCACTTCTTTATATTTCAATGAAAATTCTTGACTAACTTGTTGTACTGATATGAAAAAAATACATGGTAGCTATGGCTACTGAGAAAGTAATAACCTGGTTTCTACTGACTCTGTAACGTCCATGATAAACAGAAGATAATAAAGCTGTGGTTAGTGTAATTCTCAGCAAGAATTTATTTCTCTAATAAAATGTTTAAAGACCAGGAAATTTAATAATTCTCTTTGATATATGAAAATTACTCCTATATTGAAAATTACCATGTTCTCATTTATTCATTCAAAAAAATTGTATTAAGTTTCTACTAAGTGGCAGGCACTTAGTAGCTCATGGAGAAGAGAAACAGTGAGCACATTATCTAGAATGGTGTATTTTCAATAATGTTTAAGATATGTTGAGCATTTTGGATGATACTAATGGGAAGAAAAGATTTCAGAAGAGAAACCCTATACAAAAAATTTAAATCTTTGTCACATGTTTTTTCAAACAGTAATATTTTAGGAGGCAGAATAGGACACAGAAATCAAAGGCTTTTTTTTTTTTGTTTTCTTTTTTAGCCCTTCTTCCTGACCAACAAACAACACCAGACACTCTTGTTCCAATCCTTCCTCAGGATTTCTCCTCCACATATTAGAAGCTGGGTGATAGCTTTCTGAATGGTTTCCAATGCCCTGCTGAAAAGTAAGTACCAAAATTTTGGAATACCTCTTTATGACATGGAATGTTGGTTGAGGTATCATCATAGTATCTTTAGTTATTAGTACTTTAATTCAGTTTTCTCTATATATTATCTGTCCATTGAGAAATTCTGAATCAAATGACTCAAATGCAGTTTATGAGTAAATGTATTTTATGTAATAAATGCAAAATTCCATGAATATAGTACAAGCTAATAAAAATTTTGAATAAACAAACAGTTTACTATTTAAAGGAAGCTTATAGTGGATCCTTTTGCAAAGATAAAACTTGTTGACATTTAATCATATGAATAAATATGAATGTTCTTATATTAAGCATGCTTAATATATGATCCCACAACCTACCGAGTTCACCAAACATTTTTTTTTAAATATGTATTTACTGCTTTCATTACATAGTAAAACATTTTGCACTGTAAAAAAGCATTGGACCTAAAATCAGGAGTGTAGACTTATGTGAACTTAAACATGTCTTTTATTTCTCTGGACCTAATCCAAAGAAATTGCACTAGATACACATTAAAATTACCTCATATTTTTACATTTTATGATATTTCATGACACAATAAATACTTCCTTTATATTGTTGTTGTTGTTGTTATTATGTGCCATTGAGTCTGCGCCTATTCATAGCGACCCCTCCTTGGGTTTCCGAGGCAGTATCACTACAGAAGTAGGAGTGCCCAACCTCCCTTCCAAGGAGTGCCTGGTGGGTTTGAACTGCTAGCCTTCTGGTTAGCAGTCCTTTATATTAGAAGCTTTTAATCAGAACTTACAGCACAAGGATAAAATTTGCCTAAAATCATCGATTGGTACTTTCCTTCTTGAAGTGTTATAATCTTTTCTTAGGACATTTTTTCTAGTTCTTTCCTGTGCATAGTTGTAAGACAACGATTCTGAGTGTTTACATATTCAGAGGATTTCAGTAATGCCAAGGCTGCACAATGCTATCTGGCTTAGAATTGAGTGATCAATATTCTGCCCACTTATCAAGAAGATTCAAATGAACCTAAGATTATTTTTCCTTATATCTTTGAAATGCATTGTAGAACCAAAGTTTTTATATTTAAAGTATTTATATAAACTATATAAATATATATGATTTATAATTAAAGTAAATATATTTATTTGTAAGCAGAAAGCAATTATTATTGGATTACTCATACTTGCTATTACCCTGCTTTTGAGCTAATCTGGGTTGAATCATTTTTATCAATGGCTTAGTAAAAGATAAATTCTGAACACAAAATTCAAAAGTTCACAGGTGCTTTGAGTATGCAGTAGCACTCACGCTGATGTAAAATTCTAGCTATAGACAACAACAATTATATTTACATGAAAAAGGTTTTTCATGATTGTGAACAAACCAATCGTATGAAGAATCATTGCAAAAAAAAAAAGGGGGTAATTCTATGTGGCTCAGGACAATTGCTTTATTCATATCAATGGGAGGTAGAATCACATTACAGGACTTACTACTAACTTGTTTGCATATAGTTTTTCTCCCTGGAATCCAGATTTTCATGATGATTTACCTCTTGCCTCAACATTAGTATCACTTTTCCTTAAAATATCTAGGCACTTAAGATTTCATAATTGAATTATTTGCCAGTGTTTACATTTTTACTTTCCGTACACTTAATTAAAAGTATTGTTGCTCCTAAAATACCCTGCATGTTATCCCTGAGTAAAATCAACAGTCTCTATTTCCCTAACAAATACCTACCTATCTTACTTCTCTGTCTCTGCCCATAAATAAAAAAGTGTGGGGCTCAGGGGCTGTTTTTCATTGGGGTGTGGCCCTATTTCAAGGCTGGAGCCTGAGGTACATGGGCCTGAGGCTCAGGGGCTACTTTACACTTTGGGGTGGTTCTATATCGAGGCCTGGGGCTGAGGTAGGCAGGCCCAGGGCTTAGGGGCTACTTTTCCCTTGGGGGTGGCTCTACTGTAAGGCCAGGGCCTCCAGTAGGCAGGCTCAGTGGTTAGGGGCTACTTTCATTTGGAGTGGCTCTATTTTTAGGCCAAAGCTCAAGGTAGGTGGGCCTGGGGCTTGGGGACTGCTTTTCAATTGGGAGTGGCTCTATTTCAAGGCTGGGGCCTAAGGTAGGTGGGTACAGAGGGGTTAGGAACAACTAAGGGAGATAAACTTGTCTGTCAGTTTGTCGTCCTGTGGTGGCTTACATGTTGCTGTGAGGCTGGAGGCTATGCTGCCAGTGTTGCAAAATGCCAGCAGGGTTACCCAAGGTAGACAGGTTTCAGTAGAGCATCTGGTCTAAAACAGACTCAGAAGAATGAAGAGACCATCCACTTCTCAAAAAAAAATTGGCCAGTGAAAACCTTATGAATAACAGTGAAACACTATCTGATATATTACTGGAAAGCAATATGAATAGCCCTGAAACATTTTCTGACATAGTGCCGGAAAATGAACCCATTGGGTCAGAAGGTGCTCAAAATTTGACTTGGGAAGAGCTGGCTCCTCAGAGTAGAGACAACCTTAAGGATATAGATAAAGAAAGCTTTAACAACTTCCATTGGCTAACATGGCACAACTCCAAATGAGTAGGAACAGATGCAAGCATGCATTAACAATTGGAACATGGAATGTACAAAGTATGAATCTAGGAAAATTGGAAGTTATCAAAAATGAAATGGAACACATAAAGAACTATATCCTAGGGATCAGTGAGCTGAAATGGACTGGTTTTGGACATTTTGAATCAGACAACCATATGATCTGCTATGACAGGAATGATGAAGAGGAATGGTGTGGCATTCATTGTCACAAAGACTGTTTTAAGATCTGTCCTGAGGTACAATGCTATCAGTGATAGCATAATATCCATACACCTACAAGGAAGACCAGTTAATACTATTATTATTCAAATATATGTACTATGGTGGTTTTGCTTATGTGTCAGCTTGGCTGGGCCTAGTTGAGTGGCTGGGCAGCTGGTGGTAGTTACTCCCCATGATGAGACTGGCAATCAACTCCATGGTGGGATCTACCACAAGCAGCTGAGTGGCTGCCTTTGGGATGGGGTTTGCTTCCTGTATTTAAGGAGAAGTCTTGGGAATGGTCTCTAGCCTATGGCATGCTTGGATGCTGCCTGCAGCCATGTAATTGCTCAGCAGCCTGCTATGCTCTGCCAGCCTTGGGACTTACAATGGACTTAAGTTAATGGCTTGCTGTGTGGTTTGGTAATATCGGGACTGTGCCTTTTTACTTGTCAACCTTGGGACTTCTCAGCCTCAGCATCCAGCAGCTGTCTGAGTGAAGAAATGTCTCTAACTCCAGTGGGCCAGGAGCAGGAGGCAGAGCTGGGCCCCAAGGTTGAGGGGCTTTCACTTAGCCCCTAGAGCCTGGCACTTTGAACTTGGACTTAAAGCATCCAAATTGTAAGAATAAACTCCTGTTTGTCAAGGCCATCCCATTTGTGGTATATTTCTTGTCATAGTGGCACTAGGTAGACAGAACATGCACCAGCTACCAAAGCCAAAGATGAGGAATTTGAAGATGTCCACCAACTTCTGGAGTCTGAAATTGACTACACATGTAATCAAGATGTGTTGATTATCATTGATGTCTGGAATGCAAAAGTTGGAAACAAAGAAGAGTCACCAGTAGTTGGAAAATATGGCCTTGGTGACAGAAATAATGCTGGAGATTGCATGATAGAATTTTGCAAGACCAAGGACTTATTCATTGCAAATATCTTTTTTTGACAAGATAAACAAGAGCTATACACATGGACTTCACCAAGTAGAATTCACAGGAATCAGATTGACTACATCTATGGGAAGAGACAATGGAGAAGTTCAATATTTTCACCAAAACAAGGCCAGGAGCTGATTGTGGAACAGACCATCAACTGTTGATATGCAAGTTCAACTTGAAGTTCCAGATAATTAAAACAATTCCATGAGAACCAAAATATGACCTGCATAATATCCCTGGTATCAGTGGTATCAGGATTGGAGGAAGAATCATTAACAACCTGAGATATGCAGACGATACAACTTTGCTTGCTGAAAGTGAGGATGACTTAAGACACCTACTGATGAAGGTTGTAGAATACAGTCTGCAGTATGGACTACATCTCAATATAAAGAAAACAAAAATCCTCACAACTGGACCAATGAGCAGCATCACAATAAATGGAGAGAAGATTGAGGTTGTCAAAGAAGTCACGTTGTTTGGTTCTACAATCGATGCCAACGGAAGCAGCAGTCAGGACATTAGATGACGTGTAGCATTGGGAAAGTCAACTACGAAGGAACTGTATCAAGTGCTGAGGAGCAAGGATATCTCCTTGAGGGTTAAGGTGCGCCTGACACAAGCCATGATATTTCCAATGGTCTCATATGCATGTGAGAGCTGGACAATGAATAAGGAAGACCGAAGAAGAGTTGATGCTTTTGAGTTGTGGTGCTGGCAAAGAATGCTGAAAGTACCATGGACTGCTAAACTAACAGATCTGTCCTGGAGGAAGTGCAGCCAGAATGCTCCTTGGAAGCAAGAATGGCCAGACTTCATCTCACCTATTTTGGTCATGTTGTCAGAAGGGACCATTCCCTGGAGAAGGATGTCATTCTTGGTAGGGTGGAGGGTCGATGAAAGAGGGGGAGGCCTTCAACAAGATGGATTGACATGGTAGCTGTGGTGATGGGCTCAAGTATAGCAAGGATTGTGGGGCCGGCACCGGATCGGGCAGTGTTTCATTCTGCTGTGCATGGGGTCGCTATGAGTCAGAAATGACTTGACGGCACTTAACAACAACAGCAACAATATCCCTCTTGAATTTAGAGACAGTTTAAAGAATAAATTTGATGCATTGAACACCAGTGACCGAAAACCAGAGGAATTATGGGATGACATCAAGAGCATCATCCATGAAGAAAGCAAAAAGTCATCAAAAAGACAGGAGAGGAAGAAAAGATCAAAATGTATGACAGAAGAGACTCTGAAACTTCCTTTTGAACAGAGAGTAGTTAAAACAAATGAAAGAAATGGCAAGATAAAAGAGCTAAACAAAAAAATTCAAAGAGCAGATGAAGAAGACAAAGGCAATTACTATAATGAAATGTGCAAAAACCTGGAGTTAGAAAACCAAAAGAGAAGAACATGCTCAGCATTTTTCAATCTGAAAGAACTAAGGAAAAAATTTAACCCTTGGGAAGCAGTATTGAAAGTTTCTATGGTCAATATATTGAATGATGTAGGAAAAATCAAAGGAAGATAGAAGGAATACACAGAATCACTGTACCAAAAAGAGTTGGTTGATGTTCATCCATTTCAGGAGGTGGCCTGTTATCAAGAACCAAATGTATTGAAGGAAAAAGTT
The DNA here is from genome assembly GCF_000298275.1 of Orycteropus afer afer. Taxonomy (NCBI): domain Eukaryota; kingdom Metazoa; phylum Chordata; class Mammalia; order Tubulidentata; family Orycteropodidae; genus Orycteropus; species Orycteropus afer. Next base: position 10,138,248 of record NW_006921680.1, read on the forward strand.
GAAGCTGCACTGAAGAAATTGGTGAAGAGCAAGGCTCCAGGAATTAATGGAATAACAACTGAGATGTTTTAACAAATGGATGCCACACTGGAGGCACTCACTTGGCTATCCCAAGAGATTTGGAAGACAGCTACTTGTCCAACAGGCTGGAAGGGATCCATATTTGCACCCATTTCAAAGAAAGGTAATCCCACAGAATGTGGAAATTATTGAACAATGTCATTAATATCACATGCAAGTAAAATCTTACTAAAGATAATTTAAAAATTGTTGCAGCAGTATATTGACAGAGAAATTCCAGATAAGCAAGCTTGATTCAGAAGAGGACATGGAATGAGGGATATCATTGCTGATGTCAGAAGGATCTTAGCTGAAAGTAAAGGATACCAGAAAGATATTTACTTATGTTTTATTGACTATACAAAAGCATTTCATTGTGTGGATCATAACAAATTATGGAAAACATTAAGAAGAATGGGAATTCTAGAACACTTGATTGTATTTGTGAGGAACCTGTACATAGATCAGGAGGCTGTCATTGGAACAGAATGAGGAAGTACTGCATGGTTCAAAATCAAGAAGGGAGTGTGTTAAGGTTGTATTCTTTCACCATACTTATTCAACTTGTATGTTGAGCAAATAATCCAAGACGCTGGATTATATGAAGAAGAATGTGGCATCAGGATGGGAGGAAGACTCATTAACAACCTGAGATATGCACAAGACACAAGTTTGCTTGGTGAAAGTGAGGATGACTTGAAGCAGTTACTGATGAAGATTAAGGACTACAGTCCAGAATATGGATTACAATACAAAGAAAAAGAATCCTCACAACTACTCCAATACACAGCTTCACAATAAATAGAGAAATGATCGAAGTTGTCAAGGACTTCAAATTACTTGTTTCTACAATCAATACCAATGGAAGCAGCCTAGACATTAGATGATGTATTGCATTGGGCAAATCTGCTGCAAAAGAACTTTTTCAAGGGATGAAGAGCAAAGATGTCTTCCTGAAGATGAAGGTGTGCCTAACAAAGCATCAGTGTGGGAGAGCAAGAAAAAGGGGATTAAAAGGCCCAGGAACCAGAATAAAGGAGCAGTAAGCCACAGGGACCCAGGTGAGGAGAGAGAACCCAGGCACACCCAAAGCAACAGGACAGGAGAGTGGGAGAAAGGGGATTAAAAGCCAGGAACCCAAACAGAGGAGCAGTCAGCTACAGGGATCAGGTGAGGAGAGAGAACCCAGGCACACCCAAAGTAGCAGGACGGGAGAATTGGAGAAAGGGGATTAAAAGCCAGGAACCCAAACAGAGGAGCAGTCAGCTGCAGGGATCCAGGTGAAGAGAGAGAACCCAGGCACAACCAAAGCAGCAGAGTGGGAGAGCAGGAGAAAGGGGATTAAAAGGCCAGGAAC
>NW_006921680.1:10140535-10141071 GCF_000298275.1 Orycteropus afer afer
GAAGAGCTGATTGTGGAACAGACCATCAACTGCTCATATGCAAGTACACCTTGAAGTTAAAGACAATTAAAACAAGTCCAAAAGAGGGAAAATATGATCTTGAATATATCGCTCCTGAATTTAGAGACCATCTAAAGAACAGATTTGATGCATTGAAAACCAACGGCCGAAAACCAGAAGAATTGTGGGAAGATAGAAAGAACATTATCCATGAAGAAAGCAAGAGATCACAAAAAAGATGAGAAAAGAAGAAAAGACAAAAATGGCTGACAGTAGGGACTCTGAAACTTGCCCTTGAGTGGAGAGTAGCTAAAGCCAATGGAAGAAATGACAAGATAAAAGAGCTGAACAGACGATTTCAAAAAGCAGCTCAAGCAGACAAAGCCAATTACTATAATGAAACGTGCAAAGACGTGGAGTTGGAAAACTAAAAGGGAAGAGCACACTCAGTATTTCTCAAGCTGAAAGAACTGAAGAAAAAATTGAAGCCTCGAGTTGCAATATTGAGAGATTCTATGGGCAAAATATTGAATGAT
>NW_006921680.1:10142500-10145294 GCF_000298275.1 Orycteropus afer afer
AATGCTCCTTGGAAGCGAGAATGGCCAGACTTCGTCTCACCTATTTTGGTCATGTTGTCAGAAGGGACCATTCCCTGGAGAAGGATGTCATGCTTGGTAGGGTGGAGGGTCGATGGAAGAGGGGGAGGTCTTCAAGGATATGGATTGACATGGTGGCTGCAATGATGTGCTCAAGTATAGCAGGGATCATGGAGGTGGTGCAGGATCAGGTAGTGTTTCGTTCTGCTGTGCATGGGGTCGCTGAGTTGGAAATGAGTCGATGGCACCTAACATCACAACAACAACAACCCAAGCCATGGCATTTTAAATTTCTCTTATGCATGTGAGAGCTTGACAATGAATAAGGAAGACTGAAGAAGAGTTGATGCTTTTGGGTTGTGGAGAAGAAGGCTAAGAGTACCATGGTCTTCTAAATGGACTAACAAGTCTGTTCTGGAGGAAATGCAGCCAGAATGCTCCTTGGAAGCAAGAATGGCCAGTCTTCATCTGACATACTTTGGTCATGTTGTCAGAAGAAACCATTCATTCCCTGGAGAAGGATATTATGGTTCATAAAGTGGAGGGTCAAGATAGAAGGGGAAGGCTGTCAATGAGATGGCACAGTTGCTGCAATAATGATCTCAGGTATAGCAAGGATCGTGAGGCTGGCACAGGACTGAGCAATGTTTCATTTTGCTGTGCGTAGGGTCCCTATGAGTTGGAGATGACTAGATTGTACTCGACAACAACAACAACAACAATATACTCTTATTGTACTTCCCATTAGTAGAAAAAAGTCACAACACTTGTGATACATTACTTTCTTATTTGGTGCTTTACTGCCTCCTTGAGTGATGCAAATGCTAAATGGGATCAATGGCACAAAAGATTGGTGTTTCAAGTATTTCAAGTACACCCAGAGGCTGCTTGTAAAAAAAAAAAAAAAAAAAAAATCTTGGTTATCTACTTCTGAAATATCAGCCATTAAAAACCCTATGGAGCACAGTTCTGCTATGACATATATGGGCTTGCCATGAATCAGAATCAACTCAAAGTAACTGGTCAGTTGCTTCTCTATAACATAAACCTCCCAACTCAGAGACAGTGTGTTCTTTCTCATTATCTCTGGTCTAGCTCAACAGGTTGTATGTGACAAGCACCCAGCTAGTATTTTTGAGCTTCTTTATCCTATAAATAGGAAAACAGAGCCTAAAAAGAAATCAAGTAGCTTCTCTAAAGCCACTCAGCTGGTTTTCCTGGCAGAATTATGAGTCCTCATTCTTTTTAATCTGTTGATCTTCCTACATAACCATACTACATAAGGAAATGCAGTTGTTCTATGCACATACCTATTACTTCACATATTCCTTTTTCTTCTACCTGCTCTTTTCCAATACCCTAAACAGACTTGCACCCTGACCTCCTGAAAGCCAAAACTTTCAATCATCCATCAATATGCGACCTTTGTCTCTACTGTCTGCTTTCCTCATTCTAAGGACCCTTGGAATCTGGCCTGTGTTGTCAGAGCTAAGGAAACCTAATCGAGTTGTTAAAGTATCTGCCTGATGGCCATTAGCCATATAATCCCCAAGCAACCAGAAAGCAAAATTTCACTTACCACAGTCTTTTATCTTTATTGATATACAGTGTGATTAAACCTCTGAAGAGGTAATGCTCCAGAAATATTAGGCATGTTCATATGAGATCCATGAGCCATTTCAGATGATAAAAAGTACCACTTTATGGAATTCGAACCAGTCCATTAACTTTGCATTGCATAAAAATATCAGTTAAAATTTTTAATTGAACAGGCTTGAACTTTCTTAGTGGCCATTTCTTCCTTTCTATATTAAAATCTCACCCTTATTGCCTCTGAGTATACAAACACACATATACATAGACAAACACTGCACTTAATTAAAACTACAAAGCTCATTCACTTAATTAGTTAGTGTGGATACAGCAGCATTTGAAAAAGATGCTACCAACTTTTGGCACTTTAAGAAAGCTACTTAACAAATATTAGTGAATCCCGGGTTCTCATTGGTTCTCTATAAATTGTGTTCAGTAATGTGACAACATTTATATGCCTATACACACCTCAGATGCCTCGCAAGATTTTCAATAAGTTCATAGCACATATAAACCAACTAGTGATAATAACTAGTAAAATATTGCAAACAACTTCTTGATTGATTTAATTTTCTCTGTAGTTTAATAATGAAACCTGTTGAATACCGAAATCAGATATGGTTCTAAATGCTTCATATTAACTACCTTATGTCAGTCCTCACATTTATAGAGAGACAATACCATGCTTTGTAATTCTTTTCATTTCATCCAGAGAGTGGTATTGTAAGAGATTGCTAATATTGCACACAGATATGATGAGACAACTGAAACATATAGAATTTAGGTAATTTGGCCAAGTTCTTATAGCTAGTAAGGGTAGAGTTGAAATTTAAAACCAAGAACACTTGACTCCAGTCTATGCACTTAATCCCTGAACTACACAATCCTGTTAATCTAAATAAGTGAACACTGTGTATGTTCCTTGAAAACATTTTTGCCCAGATCCTTTCAGGTATTTATACATACTCTAGGTGTCTGTCACTTTTCAAATGCCAGCCATTATGGGATTTACAATTCTGTTGGATATTGTATAACACATCTAAAATGAATCTCTAGGCATTATTTACACATGTTCATCTATAGTAAGACAAACAAACAACAACAACAACAACAAAAAAAAAACCTCACTGCCATCGAGTTAATTCCAACTCATAGCAACCCCTATTGGGTTTCCAAGGCTGTA
>NW_006921680.1:10146569-10165811 GCF_000298275.1 Orycteropus afer afer
CCTGGTTGAGTGGCTGGGCAGCTGGTGGTAGTTATTCCCCATGATGAGACTGGCAATCAACTCCATGGTGGGATCTACCACAAGCAGCTGAGTCTGCCTTTGGGATGTGGTCTGCTTTCTGTATATAAGGAGAAGCCTTGGAGATAGTCTCTAGCTTATGACACACTTCAACCCTGCATGTAGCTGTGTCATTGTTCAGCTGCCTGCCAAACTCTGCTGACCTTGGGACTTTCAATGGACTTGAATTAATGGCCTGCCGAGTGGTCTGGCAACATCAGGACTGTGCCTTTTTACTTGTCAACTTTGGGCTTGGTAGTCTCAGCAGCCAGCAGCTGTCTGAGTGAAGAAAAGCCTCTAGCTTCGGTGGGCCAGGAGCAGGAGGTAGAGCGGAAGCCTAAGTTTGAGGGGCTTTCACCCAGCCCCTAGAGCCTGGCACTTCAACTTGGACTTAAAGCCTCCAAATTGTAACAATAAACTCCTGTTTGTTAGGGCCATCACATTTCTGGTATATTCTTGTCAGAGTGGCACTAGGTAACCAAAAGAAGGCAATTAAAAATGCCATGCCTTGTGTTAGGCTCACCTTAGTCTTCAAAGTGACATTTTTGCTCCTCAGCACTTTAAGGTCTTTTGTACAGATTTGCCTAGTGCAACATGGTGTCTAATTTCTTGACTGCCTTTTCTATGAGTGTTGATTGTGGAGCCAAGTAAAGTGTAATCTTTGTCAACTTCAATCTTTTCTCCATTTATCATGAAGAAATTTTAGACACACACAAACTGAAATAGATTTGTGATGTTCTGCTATTATATTAAGCACTATGTGGTTAATGACAGATAATCAAAACAGTGACCAAAACCAAAAATGCATGTGGGGACAGCATCTTCTGACCTCCTCTAACTTCACAAGGGGAAGAGAGAAGGGTCAATAGCCTCAGCCCAAAGCTGATCCCTATGAGGTGGAAGTCAGACGTACCACCACCCTCCAACCCTCTTACCAATTCTGACACCAACCATCCCTCCCATGGCACTCACTACTTCTCTGCTGGGTTCAATAATTCATTGCAATGACTGCACAACACTCACAGAAAACACTAAAAATTATTTTTTTTAGGGAAGTAACAGGTTACAATTTAGATTCAGAAACATGCTCAGGATACAATTTTTCAATCAAGTCAGTCTCCTCTCTGCTGTTGCTGCAGGCTTGCCTCTCTTTAGCCCTTGACCTCTCAGCCTGGCCTCTGTCCTGGCTCAGACAAGTGTTACAAAGCTCTTTTAGCCCTGCCTATATGTGCATGTAGGAGCTCTGGTAGCATAGTGGCTAAGACACTTGCCTGCTAACCAGACGGCTGGCGGTTCAAACCCACCAGCCACTCCTCGGAAGGAAGGTTGGGCAATCCTACTTCCGTAGTGATACTGCCTCGGAAACCCAAGAAGGGGTCGCTATGAGTCAGGGTTGACTCGACGGCACACAACTACTACTACTACATAGGTGCATGTAGGTGCACTGCACAACACCAGCAAGTTACCTGCCCACAGACACTGAGCTTTCTCACTATGTGGGCTAGCAAGCACACTACTCTGTCCCCTGCTGGTTTCTCAGTTCTACTTCTGCTGCCACCACCTCTCTGCTGATTTCTCTGCCAAAGAAGTCCAGTGCAGGGATCTTGCGTCTAAGGATCACACCAAGTTATCAATGCTACACCACACCAAGTTATCAATACAGAATTAAAATGTCTTCAATGTCACTTTGAGAAACGTAAGAATAATAATTGTACATGGTTATCTATTAAGTTGGTTAAATATATAAAATATTTTAGTACTTTTGTAAGAAGCTATTTGTGAAAACTACATACATGACATATCTCACTTGGAATAAATGTTATATAAATGATACATTACTATAATTTTTCATGGCTGGATAAATTGCTGCCTTTCTCCATGTTGTGTATAGATGGTAGACAAATTTTATAGAGAGACAATACTATGCTTTGTAATTCTTTGCATTTCATTCAGTTGTTGTTGTTGTTGTTATTTGCCATCGAGTCGGCCCCAACTCATAGCGACCCCTCCTTGGGTTTCTGAGGCAGTATCACTACAGGAGTAGATTGCCCCATCTTCCTTCTGAGGAGTGGCTGGTGGGTTTGAACCACCAGCCTTCTGGTTAGCAGTCAAGTGCCTTAGGCACTATGTGTAAATTGCTATATATCAGCATAATAAACACAACACTTCTGGTCTATCCATACATTATTTTGACTTATATTTATTCTGTCTGTCACATGAGTCTGAATCATTCCTAGTTATAAGGTGTTCAGTCGGAACTTTTTTTTCCCTGCACTCATTTCTTAAATGTCATGTTGTCAATTTATCGCCCTGTTTTTAATTATTTTATTAATTTCTGAATATCCTTAGAAATTCTATCATAAATATAGAAATAAAAATGAACAATCTAGAAATATATTCTAATGAATATGAATTAATTGTTTACTGTAATAAATCTTTCCAAGATGCTGTTGGGAACTTTTATGCTGTGATAGCACCTTGTTGTTTCTGTTGTACTTACATGCTATTGAGTCAGCTCCAACTGACCAATGTACAGAAGATCAAAGTAGAAGAGACAAAATCTGGCTATTTTCACTTCCAAGGAGCATTCCAGCTGCTCTTCTTCCGGGACAAATCTGTTAGTTCTTCTGGCAGTCCATGGTACTTTCAGGATTCTTTCCCAACACCACAACTCAAAAACATCTACTCTTTTTCAGATTTCCTTATTCACTGTCCAGATTTCACATGCATGTGAGGCAATTAAAAACACCATGGTTTAGGTTAGGAATACCTTAGTCTTCAAAGAGACATCTTTGTTCTTCAACACTTTAAAGGGGTCTTTTGCAGCAGATTTTCCCAGTGCGCTAAGTTGTTTGATGTCTTGACTGCTGCTTCCATTGGTGTTAATTGTTGAACTAAGTGATATGAAATCTTTGAATTCAATCTTTTCTCCATTTATTGTGATGTTGCTTATTGGTCCAAAAACCAAACTCACTGCCATTGAGTCAAATCCAACTCATAGTGACCCCTCCTTGGATTTCTGAGGCAGTATCACTATGGAAGTAGATTGCCCAACCTTCCCTCTGAGGAGTGGCTGGTGCATTTGAACTGCCAGCCTTCTGGTTAGCAGTCAAATGTCTTAGGCACTATGCTACCAGAGCTTTTATTGATCCAGTTGTGAGGATTTTCCTTTTCTTTTTGTTGAGATGTAATCCATATGTTAGACCTTTGATCATCAGTAAATGCTTCAAGTCTTCTTCATTTTAAGCAAGCAAGGTTGTGCTGTCTGCATGTTGCAGGTTGTTAGTGAATTTCCCTCCAATCCTGATGCCATGTGCTTCTTCATATATTCCAGCTTTTTGGATTATTTGTTCAGCATCAGATTGAGGAAGTATGGTGAAAAGATAGAATCCTGATGTACTTCCTTCCTGATTTTAAATGATGCAGTATTTCCTTGTTCTGTTTGAATGACAGCCTCCTGTCTATGTACAGATTCCTCAGGAGCACAATTGAGTGTTCCTATTCTTCTCAATGTTATCAAGAATTCCTATTCTTCTCAATGTTATCTGTAATTAACTATGATGCTCAAAGTCTAATACTTTTGCCTAGTCAGTAAAACACAAGTAAACATCTTTCTGGTATTTGCTGCCTTCAGCCTAGATCCATCTGACATCAGCAATGATATCACTTTTCCTCTTCTGAATCCAGCTTTCATTTCTGGAATTTCCCTGTCAATATACTGCTGCAACCTTTTTTGAGTTAGCTTCAGCCAGATTTTACTTGCATGTGATATTAATGATACTGTTCAATAATTTCCACATTTTGTTGGATCGTCTTTCTTTGGACTGAGTGCAAATATGGATCTCTTCCAGTTAGTGGGACAAGTAGCTGTCTTCCAAATTTCTTGGCATAGACCAGTAAGTGTCTTCAGCCCAGCATCTGCTTGTTGAAAGTTCTCAGTGGGTAGGCCATCAATTCCTGGAGCCTTTTTTTCATCAATTTCTTCAGTACAGCTTTAGACTTCTTCCTTCAAAATCCTTGGTGCTTTATCATATGCCACTTCCTGAAACAGTTGAACATTGACCAATTTTTTTTGTACGGTGACTTTGTGTATTCCTTCCCTCTTCTTTTGACATTCCTGCATCATTCAATATATTGCCGATAGAGTCTTTCAATATTGCAACTCAAGGCTTAAATTTTTTCTTCAGTTCTTTTAGCTTGAGAAATGCTGAGCATATTCTTCCTTTTTGGTTATCTAACTCCAGGTCTTTGTATATTTCTTCTCAAGCTACTCTTTGGAATCTGTTCAGCTCTTTTATCTTGTCATTTCTTCTATTTGTTTTTGCTATTCTCCATTCAAGAGCAAGCTTCAGAGTCTCTTCTAACATCCATTTTTGTCTTTTCTTCCCTTCCTTTCTTTTTAATGACTTTTTCTTTTCTTCATGGGTAATGTTCTTGATGTCATCCCACAATTCTTCTGGTTTTCAGTCATTGGTGTTTAACGCATCAAATCTATTCTTTAGATTATCTCTAAATTCAGGAGGGATATATTCAAGGTCATATTTTGGCTCTTGTGGACTTGTTTTAATTGTCTGCAACTTCAACTTGAACTTGCATTTGAGCAGTTGATGGCCTGTTCCACAGTCACCTCCTGGCCTCATTTTGGGTGAAGATAATGAGTTTCTTCATCTCCTCTTTCCACAGATGTGGTCTGTTGTATTCCTGTTTAGCACTTTAGATATTAGAAGTACATAAGTAGTAAAAGAATAAAGGAACCATTTAACTTCCTCCACGATTGACTTCCATTGGTAAGAAATTTGTTCTATTATTGCCTAAAAGAGAATTAATATATTTGTTCAATCATTAGAAATGAACAAGTCAATAAATTACTTTACAATATATTAAAACTTTACATTTTATTAAATATTTCAAGTAACTTAACTCTGATGGTGGAAATATTACAAAGGTAGAGTGTTGTTTGTCAAATATCCCAGTAGTACAAGTATAGATAGGATAGAAAACAAAAAGCAATGAAATAATGAAAAGCAAGGTAAAGAAGAAAAGGAAATAAAGATTTTGAATGGAAAAAAAACTGAGAAAGAAAAGGTAAAAGAGTATGGAAAAAATTAGAAAGAATGAGAGCTGAGAGGTGTTATAAGGTTTCAGAAAAGTTAAATTCTGATATAATCCTTTGGAATATTTAAAATTCCATTTTGAGTGAATCTAAAAAAGCACAAATATCAAGTAAATATTTTAATATTTTAGATCTATTAAGGTCAGGGAAAAATAGATCTATATTATTTATTTTTTTGTTTTAATGTGGTTTTCTCCCATGCATTTCAGTATACAAAGCCTTCTCACTTGTTACTTGTCACCAATTTGTCTGAGTTTGAAAAAGGTGGATCTAAAGGTTTAAAACCATAATGCCAATAATAATAATAATAATAACAGGAACAATGATAGCAATATCAAAATGACAAACCAGAGATTTTAAATATTTATTGAAATTATTTTGTACCAAGCACTATTTTTAATGCTTCCCATGTGTAGTGGATAGCATGGATTGGCTCATTCAATATTTACTTCAGTTTCCTCCTAGTGTGCTTTCATGTACTACAGATGCAGAGGAATTAAAAAATATGTTTTTATATTCTATTGCTGCCAGTATTTCATATCTGACTTTAGCTTCCATCAGTCACAGATTCTCATGCAACATTGAATTTGAAGCTATGTGAAGTGGGAAAAGAGGCAGCCTATGAGTCATACATTTTGTTGGAAGTGACTTCTAGATTCTACATCACTCTGGAGTTCAATCTTAGCATGGGATTCTGGAGAATAAGAGTTCTAGAATATTTTGGAAAAGCCAAAATAATTGTAGGTATAATTTCACTCATAAACTTCTGATTTTGCTAGCAAGCAATAATCTAGATAAAAATAACCAATTTGGGGAAGTTTATGGTCAGTGTCTTTCTCACATACTTGAATCTTAATTTGATATCATCACAAAAATCACTTTAATTGATGGCAATTTCATTTGTTCATGATAAAATATAGATATTTTTGCTCTCATGTAACTTATTTTGTATATAAGGTTTTGTTTCCCAAGTTGAAACAGTTCAATAAACACTGAAAGCTAACAGATAAACAAATAAATAATAAAGAAAAAAACCTGCTAATTTGATCTAAGAAGAAGAAAAAGAAAATTTCACTTACCTAATAAGTAGCATAGGAGCTCTGGTAGCATAGTGCCTAAGGCACTTGACTGCTAACCAGGAAGCTGGCGGTTCAAACCCACCAGCCACTCCTCGGAAGGAAGGTTGAGCAATCCTACTTCTGTAGTGATAACTGCCTCAGAAACCCAAGGAGGGGTTGTTAGGAGTCGGGGCCGACTCGATGGCAAATAACAACAACAATAAGTAGCATAGTGCTTAAGGCAATTGATTGCTAACCAGAAGGCTAGTGGTTCAAACCCACCAGCCACTCCTTGGAAGGAAGGTTGGGCAATCTACTTCCGCAGAGATATAGCCTCAGAAACCCAAGGAGGAGTCGCTATGAGTCAGGGCCAACTGGACGGCACATAACAACAACAATAAATTTAGAAATAACTCTAACTTCAGATATTTAGTTAAATTATGAGCTCAGAAATGTGTCTCTAAAACTCTCAGTTCTCTCTTTTTTTAAATTATTTTTTTGTTTAACTTTACCCCCTGTATGTTCTGTCACATTCATGGATTTATTTGCAGGATATGTAAATACATACATAGAAATAGTCTTTGTTGGGAGAATATAAATATTTGTACCTTTAGTCCCATTCTCCCTCCCATACCTGTGTGTTATCTATGTTTCCACCCTTAGATTATGGATTTTGTTATTAATATTTTGGCAGGATTTTTATGAATGAATATTTATTTACCTCTGTTGCCTTTAACTTTTATACTTCCTCTAGAATCTTCTTTCCTTGATCATTTTGTGCTGAGTTCTTCCTTATTATATACTGCCTCCTCCTTCACCCAAGGTAATATGTGTCTACAATATGTGTCTACTCTTAGTTAATGGTTTATCCTCCAGAAGTGTAGTAAATTACTTAGTGTGGCTTTTCTACCCGTAAACTCCCAGGTGGAATTTGCCATCAGCAACTGAGGAGCTCCTGATTGTTAAAGTTGTCCACCTGGGGTATTTCTGTTGGGAGTGGCACTAAACAATGTTCTGGGAGGTTCCTGCTCTCTCTCAGGTGTTTAGAATTCTGATGTTATGATTGGCTAATTTGGCCATTCTGCCAGGCTCAAAGGGAGCCCTTTAGAGGCAGAACTCTCTCTCTCTGTTGGTTGAGGAAGATGTGCTGCTGAAAGGGACAGGTGCTCCTGAGAGACATGTGCTGCTGGAAAAGAGACACAAGAGACACTCATTGCTGAGTGAAACACTGAGGGACATGCATTGCTGGGGGAGAGAATGTGAAAGACTTGGCTGAGAGATGGTGGGCTAGGAGAGAGACTGAGCATTTTTCCTGAACTTGAATTGTAGCCTGGTGCTTCCCTAATAAACCCCATAATCTGTGAGTTCTGTGTGGCCACTGCAGTGAATTATCGAACTGGGCAGTTACACTTTGGGTGCTGCGGGAGGAACGGTTGGTGTAAGGGCTGGAGGGAGGCAGCATGTCTGGCTTCATAGGAATGGGCCTTGGACTACTGATAGTGATTCTGTCTTCCTCTTGTGGGTTAAAGGAGGTCAGAACATGTGACCTCCTTGCCCTTTTTGCACCTCCCTTACATTTCCACCTGTAGTAACCATCAAAGAATATTTCTATTTTTGTGAGAAACCTTTTCTGGACTTTTTACATTAGTGGCCTCATACAATATCTGTCCTTTTGTAATTGAATAATTTCACATAGCATACTGCCCAGGGTTCGGAAGCTGTTTTTGTTGCATGTGGCTCTCTATTAAGGCCAGGGCCTTAGGTAAGCAGGCCCAGGTCTTGGAGGCTACTTTTCACTTGGGTGTGGCTCTCAGTTAAGGCAGGAGACTGAGGTGGGCAGGTGCAGAGGGGTTAAGAACAACTAAAGGAGATGAACTTGTCTGTCAGTTTGTCCTCTTGTGGTGGCTTATGTGTTGCTATGAGGCTGGATTCTATGCCATCATGTTTCAAAATGCCAGCTGGGTTATCCATGGTGGAGAGGTTTCAGCTGAGCTTCCAAACTGAAACAAACTCAAAAGAAGGAAGAAGCCATCCAATTCTCAAAGAATTGACCAGTGAAAACCTTATGAATAGTAGTGAAACACTGTCTAATACATTACTGGAAAACTTTATGAATAACGTTGATACATTGTCCGACATAAGTGTGAGACGATGATCCCATCGGGTCAGAAAGCACTCAAAATTTGACTGTGGAAGAGATGACTCCTCTGAGTAGAGAAGACCTTAATAATATGGGTAGAATACAGCTTTCCGGACCTACACTGGCTGATGTGGCATGACTCAAATTTAGCAGAAACAGATGCAAACAGCCATTCAAAACTGGAACATAGAATCAGTGAAGTATGAAACTAGGGAAATTGGAAGCTGTCAAAATTAAATGGAAAGCATAAAGATTGATATTTTAGGCATTAATGAGCTGAAATGCCCCAGTTTGGGCCATTTTGAATTGGACAACAATATGATTTACTATGTTGGGAATGACAAGTTGAGGAATGGTGTGACATGCATTGTCAAAAAGATTGTTTCAAAATCTGTCCTAAAGCAGAATGGTGTCAGTGATAGGATAATATCTATGTGCCTACAAGGGAGACCAGTTAATGCTACTATTATCCAAATTTACGCACCAATCTCCAAAGCCAAAGAGGAGAATATTGAAGATTTCTACCAACTTTTGCAGTATGAAATCAATCAAACATTCAATTAAGATGTGTTGATTATCACTGGTGACTGGAATGCAAAAGTTGGAAATAAAGACGAGTCACCAGCAGTTGGAAAATATGACCTGTGTGATAGAAATGATGCTGGATATCACATGATAGAATTTTGCAAGACTAATGACTTATTCTATGCAAGTACCTTTTTTCAACAAAGTAAGTGACAACTATACATGTGGACTTCAACAGATGGAATACACAGGTATCATATTGACTACATCTGTGAGAAGAGGTGATGGAGAAGTTCAACATCTTCAGCCAAAACAAGGCCAGGAGCTGATTGTGGAATAGACCATCAACTGCTCACATGCAAGGTCAAGTTGAAGTTGAAGACAATTACAAAAAGTCCATGAGAGCCAAAATATGACCTTCATAATATCCCTTCTGAATTTAGAGACCATCAAAAGAATAGATTTGATGCATTGAACACCAATGACCAAAAACCAGAGGAATCGTGGGATGACATCAAGAACGTCATCCATGAAGAAAGCAAGAGGTCATTAAAAAGGCAAGAAAGGAAGAAAGCACCAAAAGGGATTTCGGAGGAGACTCTGCAACTTGCCCCTCAATGGAGAGTAGATAAAGCAAATGGAAGAAACGACAAGATAAAAGAGCTGAACAGATTTCAAAGAGGAGCTCGAGAAGGCAAAGTCAATTATTATAATGAAATATTCAAAAATCCGGAATTAGAAAACCAAAAGGGAAGAACACACTTAGCATTTCTCAAGTGGAAAGAAATGAGGAAAAATTTAAGCCTTAAGTTGCAATATTGAAAGATTCTATGGGCAAAATATTGAGTGATGTAGGAAACGTAAAAAAGGATGAAAAGATTACACAGTCATTGTACCAAAAGAATTGATCGATGTTCATCCATTTCAGGTGGTGACGTATGATCAAGAACCAATGACACTGAAGGAAGAAGTTGAAACAGCACTGAAGAAATTGGTGAAGAACAAGGCTCCAGGAATTGATGGTATACTCATTGAGATATTTCAACAAACAGATGCCACACTAGGGGCACTCACTCAGTTATGCCAAGAGATTTGGAGGACAGTTACCTGGCCAACTGACTGGAAGATATCCCCATTCGTACCCATTCCAAAGAAAGGTGATCCCACTGAATGTGGAAATTATCAAGCAATATCATTAATATCACATGTAAGTAAAATCTTACTGAAGATAATTCAAAAACAATTGCAGTAGTACATTGACAGAGAGCTTCCAGAACTGCAAGCTGGATTTAGAACAGAACATGGAATGGGGATATCATTACTGATATCAGAAGGATCTTAGCTGAAAGCATAGAATGCCAGAAAACATAATTCTTATATATTGACTATTCAAAAGTATTTGATTGTGTGGATCATAACAAATTGTGGACAACATTGAGAAGAATAGGGATTACAGAACACTTGATTGTACTCATGAGGAACCTGTACATAGATCAGGAGGCTGTCATTTGAACAGAACAAGGGTATACTACATGGTTCAAAATCAAGAAGAGAGTGTGTCAGGATTGTATCCTTTCACCATACTTAATCAATTTATATGCTGAGCAAATAATCCAAGAAGCTGGATTATATGAAGAACATGGCATAAGAATTGGAGGAAGACTCATTAACAATCTGCAATACACAGATGACACAACTTGCTTGCTGAAAGTGAGGATGAGTTGAACCACTTACTGATGAAAATTAAGGACCAAAGTCTGCTATATGGAGTATATCTCAATATAAAGAAAACAAAAATTCTCAGAATTTGTCCAAAATCTTCATGCTTGATGGAGAAAAGATTCAAGTTGTCAAGGATTTCATATTACTTGGCTCTATAATCAACACCAATGAAAGCAGCAGTCAAGACATCAGACAACATATTTCATTGGGCAAATCTGCTGCAAAGGAACTTTTTTGGGAGATGATGAAGAGCAAAGATGTCTCCTTGAAGATTAAGGTGTGCTTAACGCAAGCCATATTTTCAGTCACCTCTTATGAATGTGAGCGCTGGACAATGAAGAAGGAGGACTGAAGAAGAGCTGATGCTTTTGAGTTGTGGTGCTGGAGAGGCATGCTAAGAGTACCATGGTCTGCTAAAAGCACTAACAGATCTTTCCTGGAAGAAGTGCTGTTGGAATGCTCCTTGGAAGCAAGATGGCCAGACTTTGTATCACCTACTTTGGTCATGCTGTCAGAAGGACCTATTCCCTGGAGAAGGATATCATGCTTAGTAAAGTGGAGGGTCAACAAAGAAGGGGAATGCCCTCAATGAGATGGATAGACACAGTGACTGCAACAGCAGGCTCAGGTATAGCAAGGATTGTGAGGCTGACACAGGGCTGGGCAGTATTTCGTTCCGCTTTGCATAGCGTTGCTATGAGTTGGAGATGACTTGACAGTAACTAAAAACAAAACATTGTCCTCTAGGTTCATCCATGTCAGAAGATGTTTCACAGATTCATTGTTATTCCTTAATGTTCTGTAATATTTTATTGCAAAAATGTAAATCAGTTTGTTTATCCTTTCATCTGGTGAAGAGTGTTTAGGCTATTTCCATTTTTTGCTATTGTGCATAATTCTGTGATGAACATGGAGGTGCATATATCTGTTTGTGTTAAAGCTCTTATTTCTCTAGGATATATACCTATTAGTGGGATTGTGGATCATATGCCATTTCTATTTCCAGCTTTTTGAAGAAGTGACATACCATTATACAGTGTTTGCACCATGTTACAGTCCCACCAACAGTTTATGAGTTTCCCCGGCTCTCTGTACCAAAGCCAGCATTTGTCATCTTCATTTTTTTTTTTTTTTTAACTTTTATTTTAGTGCTTGTGTGAGATAATATCTCACTGTTGTTTTGGTTTGTATCTCTTTAATGGCTAAAGATAATGAGCAGTTCTTCATGAGTTTGTTGGCTAACAGATTGTCTTCTTAGGTGAAGTATCTTTTCATGTCATCTGCCAATTTTTTAAATTAGATTATTTATCTTTTTGTTACTGAGGTGTTCAACTTTTCCATAAATATTGATTAGCCCCTCATCCAATATGTTATTGACAACATTTTTTTCCCATTCTTGGGGTTCTGTTTTTACTCTTTTGGTAAAATCTTTTGATGCACATAATTTTCTAATTTTTAGGAAGTCACAGCCATGTATTTTGTCTTCTGGCATATGTGTGTTTTTAGTTATGTTTAATAGTGTAGTTATGCCATATATTAGGGACTCTGAGTTTGTCCATATTTTTTCTTTAATTGTTTCTATAGTTTTAGGTTTTCAATCCAGGTCTTTGATTCAACTTTAGTTTACTACATGGTATGCGATCTGGGTCCTGTTTCATTTTCCTGCAAATGAATATTCAATTTTGCCAACATTATTTATTGAAAAGACTATCTCTTCCCCAAATTTATTTTATTATAGCTTAATTTTAGCCAAGCTATCCCTAAATGCAGCATATGTAACTCTCAGATACCACAAGTTAAAATGCTGCATCAGTAATGGAAAAAGAGCTTGTTACTCATAATAGTGTGAGCATATCATTGGCAAGATCTATAATATGCTCCTTCTTAAACCACTAACACCTACCCCAATTGGTGACTATGTTTATGCAAATGTTGTCTGGAAGAAGTTTATATGATACCAGAGGATGATGACAAATACAAGAGATGTTCGTTACATTAGGCTTTTGACACGATACCTTCTAGGTTATTATGGTGGCTTTCTTACATTTTTACAAGTTTTTTTATTTTCTTTCACCACCTTTTATTTATTTAAATTCAGTCTCCTCATATTGATCCTATACTTGATGTTTCACATCTGTTTTATTATGATACCATATTCTCTCCATAGATTACCTCATTTATTCTCTTTATTTCAATCTTCATGATGATGTTTTTGATTCAAAATTTATATTACTTTTCTAAATCATAATCCTGAGTTCTTGCTTTGCATTTTTGATATTTTTTGGACTGTTTACCTATACCAGATTCTGTTCCTTGGTTTCTGAGCATATCTCTATATATACTTGTTTTGGTTATCTCTGTGCCACTCTAACAGAAAATACCACCAATGGGAAGAGGAGTTTCTTCTCTTACAGTTTTGGAGTTTAGAAGTCTAAGTTTCAGATGCCAGGCTCTAGGGACTTGGTGGAAGTCCCTCAGCCTTGGGCTTCAGCTCTGTCTTGTGTTTCTGGACCACTGAAGTTAGAGGAATCTTTTCACTCAAGCAGCAAGTAGCTCCCGAGGCTGGCAAACCCAAGGTTGACAAGGGAAAAGGCACACTCCTTATATCACCAAACAACATGGCAGGCCACTAATTCAAGTCCAGAAAAAGTCCCAAGATCGGCAGAGCATGGCAGACTGCTGAGCAATGACTCAGCTATGTGCAGGGTTCAAACGTGCCAAACACCTGGAGACCTTCCTGAACGTTGCTTCTTATATACTGGAAGCAGACCACATCTCTAAAGCAGCTACTCAGCTGCTCCAATAGATTCCACCATGGAGTTAATTACTAACCTCAACATCGGGAATAATTACATCTAGCTGCCCAGCCTCTCAACCAGACCCAGTCAAGTTAATATATAACCTTAACTACCACAAAAGTTATCTTAGAAACCCCAAATATCCATGAAGTATCAATCTATCTCATTTCACATATTAAATCAGTTACTAATTCATTTTCACTCTACTCTTTCGTATATCAAGAATCGACATCCTCTTCCCCATTTACACAGAAATTGCTATAGTTATATTCCTCAATATGGATCATTTACATAGTTTGAATAGTTTTGTTAAAGTTACCTCTGCCCAAGTGTTTACCCATTTTAATTCATATTCCTGTGCAGTTCTTTTTCAAGTACTGCCGTCATCATGTCAGGTCCATAATAATTAAGAACTCTAGATGCCAGAAAGCCAACACTTGCCTGTCAGTTTGTCATATTGTGGTAGTTTGTATGTTTCTTTGAAGCTGGAGGCTATGTCACCAGTATTAAAAATACCAGCAAAGTCACTCTTGATGGTCAGGTTTCAGTGGAGCTTTCAGACTAAGACAGACTGGGAAGAAGACTGGGGCCATCCATTTTTGAAAATATTAGCCATTGAAAAGTTTATGAATAACAATGAAACACTCTCTTATAAATTACTGGAAATTTTTAGGAAGAGCAGTAAAATGTTGTCTGATGAAGTGTCAGAGGATGAACCTCTCAGGTTGGAAGGCACTCAAGATATGACTGGGAAAGAGCTACCTCTTAAAGTAAAGTTGACCTTAATGACATGGATGGAGCAAAGCTTTCAGACCCTTCATTTGCTAATGGGACATGACTCAAAATGTGAAGAAACAACTGTAGACTTCCATTAATAAGTGGAACATGAAACGTACTATGAAACTAGGAAAATCAGAAATTGTAAAAAATGAAATGGAATGCATAAAGTTGATATTGCAGGTGTTGGTGAGCTGAAATAGGCTGGTATTGGCCATTTCGAATCACACAATTATGTAATCTATGTTTTGGTTGTTTACTAGAGCACTAACAGAAAATACCACTGGTGGATGACTTTAATAAACAGGGACACATTCTTCTACAGTTTAGGAGTCTAGAAGTCTGGTTCAAAGAGCCAGCTCTCAGGATGGTGTGAAGGATGGGTTTGAGCTTTGCCTCTTGTTCCAGACCTACTGGAGCTGGAGGTACCTTTTGATTCAGTCAGCTGCAAGCTGCTTAGGCTGACAAGTCCAAGGTTGACAAGTAAAATGACACAGTCTCAAGATTATCAAGCAACACAACAAGCCAAAAACAAGTCCAAAAACAGTCCCAAGACTGACAGGCAACATGGCAGGTTGCTGAATGAAGATTCAGCTAAATGCAAGGTCCAAGCATGCCAAGAAGCTCAAGACATTCTCAAAGTTTCTTCTTGCATACTGGAAGCAGACCACATGCCTAAGGCAGCTACTCTGCTTCTCATAACAAATTCCATCCTGGAGTTAATTACCAGTCTTATCATGGGGAATCACTACATACAGCTGCCCAGCCACACAAAACCAAGCCCAGCCAAGTTAGCATAACCTTAACTAGCACAGTCTACTATGCCAGAAATGATAAATTGTAAAAGAATGGCTTCACATTCAACATCAAAACAAAATATTCAAGATCTATCCTGAAGTACAATGCTATTAGTGATAAGATAATATCCATATGGCCAAAAGGAAGACCAGTTATACTACTGTTGTTCAAATTTACGTACAAAACAACTATAGAAAAATATGAAGGAATTGAAGATTTTCACCAAATTTGGCAGTCTGTATTGACCAAACATGCAATCAAGATGCATGGATTATTACTGTGATTGGAATGAAACAGTTGGAAACAAAGAAGCAACAATAGCTGGAAAATATAACCTCGGTGGTAAGAACGATGCTGGAGATCACATGGTAGAATTTTGCAAAATCAGTGATTCATCCATTCCAAATACCTATTTTCAGCAGCATACACAGTGGCTATACATATGGACCTCACCAGATGGAATACACAAGAATCATATCATTTACACCTGTACAAAGAGGCAATGGAGAAGCTCAATAACTTCAGTCAAATCAAGGTCTGTGGAACAGACCCTCAATTGCTTATATGTTAGTTCAGGCTTAAGCTAAAAAAATCTTAAAACAAGTCCATGAGAGCCAAAATATGACCTTGCTTGTATCCCTCCTGAATTTAGAGACCACCTGAAGTATAGACTTGAAAGATTGAGTACCAATGACGAAAGACAAGATAATTGTGGGATAACATCAAAAACATAACACATGAAGAAAGCAAAAGGTCATTAAACACACAGGCAAGGATGAAAAGACAAAAATGGATGTCACAAGAGCCTCTAAAACTTGTCCTTGAATGGACAGTGGCTAAAGGGAATGGAAGGAATGATGAAATGTACAAGCTGACAGAAGAGTTCAAAGGGCGCAGTTCAAGATGACAGAATAAAGTATTATAATGAAATGTGCAGAAACCGGAGTTAGAAAACTAAGTGCAAAGAATTTTTGCTTTTGGCTTTTCTCAAGCTGAAATAACTGAATAAAACTTTTCAAGCCTCGAGTGGCAATACAGGAGGATGCTATGGGCAAAATATTTAATACCATAGAAAAGATCAAAAGAAAATGGAAAGAATACTTAGAGTCCCTGTATAAAAAAGAATTGGTTGATGTTCAAACATGTCAGGAGGTAACATAGGATCAAAAGCCAATAGTATTGAAGGAAGAAGCCTAGCCTTCACCAAAGGAACTGGCAAAAACAAAGCTGCAGGAATTGACAGAAAAAAAACCTATTGAGATGTTTCAACAAACAGATGCAGCACTGGAGGCACTTACTTATTTATGACAAAAACCTGGAAGACAGCTACCTAGATGACTGACTGGAAGATATCCATAGTTGTGCCCATTCCAAAGAAAGGTGATACAACAGAATGTGGAAATTATCAAGCAATGTCATTAATATCACATATAAGTGAAATTTTGCAGAAGATTATTCAAAAATGGTTGCAACAATTTCAAGCTGGAATCTGAAAATGTGGAATGAGGGATATCATTGCTGATGTCATATTGGTCTTGGCTGAAGGCAAAGAATACCACAATGCTATTTACCTGTGTTTTATTGACTATGAAAAGTATTTAGACTGTGTGGACCATAAAAAATTATGGATTTCATTGGAAAAATGGGGATCTCAGAACACTTAACTGTGTTCTTGAAGAACCTGTACATAGACCAGGAGGCTGTCATTCAAAAAGGACAAAGAGATAATGCATGGTTACAAATCAGGAAGGGTACATAACAGGAATGTATCCTTTCACCATACTTGTTCAATCTGTGTGCTGAACAAATAATCAGTGATGACAGACTATATGAAGAAGAACATGGCATTAGGAATGGAGGAAGATCCATTAACCACCTGCGATATGCAGATGACACAATCTTTTTTGTTGAAAGTGAAGATGACCTGAAACCCTTGCTGATGAAGGTCAAAGACTGCACTCTTCAGTATGAATTATACATCAACATATACAAAATGAAAATCTTCACAACTGGACAAATAAGCAACATCACAATAAATGGAGAAAAGATGAAGCTGTCAAAGTTTTCATTTCATTTACTTGGATCCACAATCAATACCTATGGAAGCAGCAATCAAAAAATAAGATGTCATATTGCACTAGGCAAATCTGCTACAAAAGCCCTCTTTAAGTGTTAGGAAGCAAAGATGTCACTTTGAAGACCAAGTTTCACTTAACCAAAGTCATGGTATTTTCAATTGCCTCATATGCACCCGAAAGGTGGGAAATGAATAAGGAACACTGAAAAAGAGTTGATGACTTTGAATTATGGTGTTGGTGAATAATACTGAAAATAAATATTCACTGTTTTCAAATTTTCCAAAGGTTGGGAATATTATTTTCATGAATTAAAATGCATATCTGCAAATAGACTTGGGAGAGATGCATACATAAATCAACCTAGAAAATTATTATGAGTATTGGACTTTCATGTGGAATATTCTGTATATAAAATTAAAATAGAAGGAAATTATTAAGGTTATTCAGATATTAAAATTTGATTCTATTCCTGAGTTATTTTTAAAAGAAGATATGTTATAAGCAGAAAGCTTTTATCAGGCCTAATCACTTCTTTCCACCCCCACCCCTCCTCCTACATCTTCTGCTTGTTTTGTGTGTACATGCATTTTTTTTTTTTTTTAAATTCATGGGGAAAGAAAATACTTACCTTATCCTTCCACTAATGTTAAGGACAGCACATAGAATTTGAAATTTTAAATAAACAGCTGATCATACTATAGAAGAGTAGAAAAGGACAGAAAAAAATCACACCATTAACTGTGCAAATGTGTGCCACACCTTTACTAAATTGTTACTTGCATGAATATGGCTAAAGAAAGCAAGATTAACTATCATTAGAGCAATTCTGTTTGCATTGCTATATAGCCACTCCTTGGAAGGAAGGTTGGGCAACCTACTTCCGTAGTGATACTGCCTCAGAAACCTAAGGAGGGGTCACTATGACTCGGGGCTGACTCAATGGCACATAACAACAACAACAACATAGTACTTAAGGTTGTGTGGCTATTTCCATTCATAATGACCTCCTTCTTCCCTAGGGACTTAAATTTATCACACTGAAAAAAAAGTGAAAGAAAAATTCAAACCATGACTTACAATATTGAGGGATTTTTTGGGCAAAATATTGAATGACATAGAAAAGCATCAAAATAAAATTAAAAGAATACACAGACTCACTGTACCAAAAATAATTGGTTGATATTTGACCATTTCAAGAGATAGCATATAATCAAGAACCAATGCTATTGAAGGAAGATGTCCAAGATGTATTGAACGGATTGGCCAAAAACAAGGCTCCAGCTATTGACAGAATACAAATTGAGATGTTTCAACAAATGGATGTAGCACTGGAAGCACTCACTCATATATGCCAAGGAATTTGGGAGGCAATCAGCTGACCAACATATTTTAAGCTATCCATATCTATGCCCATTTCAAAGGTAATTCAACAGAACGGGGATATCAGTGTATGATATAATTAATATCTTAAGCAAGTAAAATTATACTGAAGATAATTAAAAAATGCTTGCAGCAATATATCTACAGGGAATTGACAGAAATTCAAGCAAGATTCAGAAGACATGAAATGAGGGCTATTAATGATGATGTCACATGTATCTTGGCTGAAAGCAGAGAATATCAGGAAGAAGTTTACCTGTGTTTTATTAACCTTGAAAAGACATTTGACAGTGAAGATTATAATAAATTATTAATAACGTAGTGAAGAATAGGAATTGCAGAAAATTTAATTGAGTTCATGAGGAACTTATACATAGAGCTAGAGGCAGTTGTTCAAACAGAACAAGGAGATACAGTTTGCTTTAATACCAGGAAAGGTATGTGTCAGGGTTGTATCCTTTCACCATACTTAGTCAATCTTCATATTCAGCAAATAATCTGAGAAGCTAGACTACAGAAAGAAGAGCGTGGCATCAAGATTGGAGAAAGACTCATTAACAACCTGCCATAATGACAAAATCCACTGATGCAATAATGACAAAAATGACACAAAGTTGACAGTGAATAGGACTTGAAGAACTACCAGATGAAGATCAAAGAGTACAGCTATCAGTACGGATTTCAACAACACAAACAGAGGCTGTACACGTGGACTTCACCAGATGGAACACACAGGAATCAGATTGACTACATCTGTGGCAAGAGGCAGTGGAAAAGCTCAATATCTTCAGCCAAA
>NW_006921680.1:10167646-10168874 GCF_000298275.1 Orycteropus afer afer
AGGGATCATTCCCTGGAGAAGGATGTCATGCTTGGTAGGGTGGAGGCTCAATGGAAAAGGGGGAGGCCTTCAACAAGATGCATTGACACAGTGGCTGAGACAATGGGCTCAAGTATAGCAGAGATTGTGGGGCTGGCGCAGGATTGGGCAGTGTTTTGTTCTGCTGTGCATGGGGTCACTATGAGTCGGAAACAACTCGATGGCACTTAACAACAACAACAAAGAATGCTGATGAGATATGGATTGGGGTTGCATTGTATGTACAGATTGCTTTAGGTAGTTTTGACTTTTTCACAATGTTCAATCTTCCTATCCCTAAGCATGGTATCTTCTTCCATTTAGGTAGATCTCTTATGGTTTTTGAAGTAGTGGTTTGTAGTTTTCTTTGTACAGGTCTTTTGTGCCCCTAGTGTGATTATTACCAGGCAGGAAAGTGGGGGAAAGTGAACCCATGGGGGATGACAGAAGACAGCAGCAGCCAGGGATCCAGGTAAGGGGAGGGATCCAGGAACATTCCCTTCCCCTAGCCAGGAAAGCAGGGGAAAGAGAAGCCAGATGGGTGACAGAGCAGAGCAGCAACCAGGTATCCAGGTAAGGGGAAAGACCCAGGCCCCACCCCCATCAGCCAGGAAAGCAGGGGAAAGAGAAGCCATGGGATGACAGAGCAGAGAAATGCCAGGGATGAAGATAAGAGGAGGGAATGGAGGTTTTGAAAAGCTAAGTGAGACAAACTTGTCTGTGAGTTTGTTGAACTATTGTGCCTTGAGTGTTGCTGTGAGGCTTGAGGCTGTGCCACTGGTGTTTCAATTACAAGCAGGTTTGCACATGGTGCACAGGTTTCAATGCAGCTTATGCACTGAGATAGACTAGGAAGGAGGAAGAGCTCATACTCTTCTCAAACAATTGGCCAGGGAAAACCTTGTTATTAACAGAGAAACACTGTCTGATACATTACTGTGCAACTTTATGAATCGCCTAGAAATATTGTCTGATACAGTGTAGGAGGGTGAGCCCCTTAGGTCAGAAGGCTTTAAAATATGACTAGGAAAGAGCTGCATCATCAAAGTACAACCAACCTTACTGATATGAATAAAATAAAGCTTTTGAGACCTCTATTTGCTGACGAGACTTAAATTTTTTCTTCAGTTCTTTCAGTTTGAGAAATGCTGAGTGTGTTCTTCCTTTTTGGTTTTCAGACTCCAGGTCTTTGCACATTTCATTATAGTAA
>NW_006921680.1:10171249-10172253 GCF_000298275.1 Orycteropus afer afer
AGTATAGCAGGGATTGTGGGGCTGGCATAGGATTGGGCAGTGTTTCATTCTGCTGTGCATGGGGTCACTATGAGTTGGAAACGACTCGACGGCACTTAACAACAACAACAACATTTGCTGACATGGCACCACTCAAATTGAGGAGAAACAGCTGCAAATGTGCATTAAAAATTGGAACATGAAATGTATGAAGTTTGAATCTAGGAAAGTTGGAACCTTTTGAAACTGAAATGAAATGCATAAAAATTGATATCCTAGCCATTAGTGATCTGGAATGGACCAGTTTTTGCCATTTGGAATCAGAGAACCATATGATCTACTATGTCAGGAATGACAATTTGAAGGGGAATGGTGCAGCATTAATCATCACAAAGGATGTTTCCAGATCTGTCCTGAAGTACAATGCTGTCAGTGATAGGATAATATCCATACATCTATGAGGAAGGCCAGTTAATACTACTATTATTCAAATGTAATCCAAAACTGGAGAAATTGAAAATTTTTATTAACTTCTGCAGATTCAAAATGACCAAAGGTGCAATCAAGATGTGTTAATTTTCACTGCTGACTGGAATGCAAAGGTTGGAAACCAAGAAGAATTACTTGGAAATTTGGACTTGGTGACAGAAATAAAGCTGGAGATCTCATGATAGAATTTTGCAAGACCAATGACTTATTTATTGCAAATACCTTTTTTACAACAACACAAATGACAGCTATACAGGTGCACTTCACCAGGTGGAATAGAGAGGAATCAGACTGACTACACCTGTAGCAAGAGGAGATGGAAAACCTTCAGCCAAAACAAGGCCAGGAGCTGATTGTGGAAAAGACCATTGTGATAGTTGGAGCTGTGTGTCAACTTGATTTGACCCTAGTTCTGTGTGGTTGTTCCCATGATGGGATCATATGACTGTGTTCTGAGTGGCTGATCTGTTCAAGGGGAGTTTCCCTAGGGGTGTGGCCTGCTTCCAGGATATCCAGGGACATCCTGGGAAGAGAGA
>NW_006921680.1:10172976-10178144 GCF_000298275.1 Orycteropus afer afer
TGAGGGAAAAAAAAAATTAAGCCTCAAGTTACAATATTGAAAGATTCTATGAGTAATGTATTGAAGGAAGCAGGAAGCACCAAAAGAAGATGGAAGGACTACAGAAAGTCATTGTATCAAAAAGTACTGGTCGATATTCATCCATTTCAGAAGGTGGTATATAATCCAGAACCAATGATATTGAAGGGAGAAGTCAAAGCTGCACTGAAGGAATTGGTGAAAAACAAGGCTCCAGGAATTGATGGAATACCTACTGAGATGTTTCAAAAAATGTATGTCCCTCTGGGGGCACTTAGTTATGCCAAGAGATTTGGAAGATAGCTACATGGCCAACTGACTGGAAGAGATCTATATTTGTGCCCATTGTAAAGAAAGGTGATCCCACAGAATGTGGAAATTATCGATTAATATCATTAATATCTCACATAAGTAAAATCTTACAGAAGATAATTCAAAAATGGTTGCAGCAATATATTTACAGAAACATCTAGAGGTGCAGGCTGGATTCAGAAGAGGACGTGGAGAAAGGGATATCATTGCTGATGTCAGATGGATCTTGACTCAAAGTAAAGAATATCAGAAAGATGTTTACTTGTGTTTTATTGACTATGCAAAAGCATTTGATTGTGTGGATCAGAACAAATTGTGGATAACATTGAGAAGAAAGAGAATTCCAGAACACTTAACTGTACTCATGAGGAGCCTGTACATAGATCAGGACGCTACCATTCGAACAGAACAAGGGGACACTGCATGGTTTAAAATCAAGAAAGGATTGTGTCAGAGTTGTATCCTTTCACAATATTTATTCAATCTATTTGTTGAGCAAATAATCCTAGAAGCTGGACTGTATGAAGAGGAACATGGCATCAGGGTTGGAGGAAGGCTCATTTACAACCTGCAATACACTGACGACACAACTTTGCTTGCTGAAAGTGAGGATGACTTGAAGCAGTTACTGATGAAGATTGAAGACTAGAGTCTGCAGTATGGATTACATCTCAATATAAAGAAAACAAAAATCCTCACAACTGGACCAATAAGCAGCATCATGATAAATGGAGAAAAGATTAAAGTTGTCAAAGACTTCACAAGGCTTGGCTCTACAATCAACACCAATGGAAGCAGCAGTCAGGATACCAGACATTGTACAACATTGGGCAAATCTGCTGTAAAGGACCTCTCACAAGTGCTGATGAGCAAAGATGTCTCCTTGAGGACTAAGTTGCCCCTTATACAACCCATGATATTTTCAATCACTTCATATGCATGTGAGAGCTGGACAATAAATAAAGAAGCCCAAAGAAGAATTGATGCTTTTGAGATATGGTGCTGGCAAATAATGCTGAAAGTATCGTTGACTGCTAAAAGAACTAACAAATCTGTCCTGGAGGAAGTGCAGCCAGAGTCCTCCTTGGAACTGCGAATGGCCAGACTTCATCTCACCTACTTTGGTCATCTTGTCACAAGGGACCATTTCCTGGGGAAGGATGTCGTGCTTGGTAAGGTGGAGGCTCAATGAAAGAGGAGAAGACCCTCAATGAGATGAATTGACACTGTGGCTGCTGTGATGGGCGCAAGTATGTATAGCAGGGATCACGGAGGTGGTGCGGTACTGAGTTGTGTTTGGTTCTGCTCTGCATAGGATCGGTTTGAGTCGGAGATGACTCCACGGCAGGTATCTACAACAACAACAGTGCAATTATCCCCAAGCATTTTATTTTTTTGGTCTTTATTGTAATGGTATTGATATCCTTATTTCCTTTTCAACCATCTCTTTGCTGATGTAGAAGAATCTAACTGATTTTTGGATGTTGATCTTGTATCTCACCACTGTGCTAAATCTCTCAATTAGTTCCAGTAGTTTCCCCACCGCCTGAATCTCTTGGGTTTTCTGTGTATAGGGTCATATCATCAGCAAATAGGGATAGTTTGACTCCTTCCTTACCAATATGGATGCCTTTGACTTCCCTTTCTTGCCTTATTTCCCTGGCAAGAACTTCTAATACAATGTTGAATAGAAGTGGTGCTAAAAGTTATCCTTGTCTGATTCCTGTTCGCAAGGCAAGTGGTTTCCATCTCTCTCCACTGAGAATAATGCTGGCTGTTGTTTTTGCATATATGTCCTTTAATTATGTTGAGAAATTCCCCCTTCTATACCTATTTTGCTGAAAGTTTTCATCAGGAATAGGTGTTGGATTTTATCAAATGCCTTTTCTGCATTGATTGATATGATCATGTGGTTCTTTTCCTTTGTTTTACGGAGGACATTGATTGTTTTTCTAATGTTGAACCATCCTTGCATAACTTGTCTGAACCTTACTTGGTCATAATGTATTATTTTTTGGATATGTTGTTGGAGTCTATTGGCTAGTATTTCGTTGAAGATTTTTGGATCTATATTCATGAGGGATATTGGTCTGCAATTTTCCTTTTGAGTGATGTCTTTGCCTGGTTTTGCTATCAAGGTTATGCTTGCATCATAAAATG
Organism: Orycteropus afer afer; assembly: GCF_000298275.1. Taxonomy (NCBI): domain Eukaryota; kingdom Metazoa; phylum Chordata; class Mammalia; order Tubulidentata; family Orycteropodidae; genus Orycteropus; species Orycteropus afer. The sequence continues at coordinate 10,175,467 of NW_006921680.1, forward strand.
AATTTGGGAGGATTCCAACCTTTTCTATGTTTTGGAATAGTTTAAATAGGGGTGGTGTCAGTTCTTCTCTGAGTGCTCAGTAGAATTCTCCAGTGAAACAGTCTGGGCCAGGGTTTTTCTTCTGATGACAATTTTTTATACATCCTGTTCAATTTCATCTTTTTTTATGAATGTGTTTAAATTTTCCACCTCAGCCTCTCTTAGTTTAGGTAAGTAGTATGTTTCTAGAAATCTTTCCATTTCTTCTAGATTTTTATATTTGTTGGAGTATAGTTCTTCAGAGTATCTTTATATTATCCTTTCAATTTCTGTTGGTTTTATTGTGGTGTTACCCAATTCATTTCTTATTCATATTATTTATATTCTCTCCCTCTTTTCTTTTGTTAAATATGCCAATGGTTTGTCATTTTTTTTTTTTAATCTTTTCAAAGAACCAGCTTCCAGTCTATTTTTTTTTTTTTCCCTATTGTCTTTCTATTTTAGGTTTCACTGAGATCTGCTAAAATCTTTAGTATTTCTTTTCTTCTGGTGACTGTAGGCTTTTTTGCTGCTCTTTTTCTAATTGTTGGCAATGTTGGATTAAGGTGTTTGTGGTAGTTATGTTTGTGTATCAACTTGGCTGGGCCTACCTGAGTGGCTGGGCAGCTGGTAGTAGTTATTCCCCATGATGAGACAGGCAATCAACTCTATGGTGGGATCTACCACAAGCAGCTGAGTAGCTGCCTTTGGGATGTGGTCTGCTTATTGTATATAAGGAGAAGCCTTGGGAATTGTCTCTAGCTTATGGCATGCTTGGACCCTGCATGTAGCTGTGTCATTGTTCAGCAGCCTGCAATGCTCTGTCGACCTTGGGACTTACAATGAACTTAAATTAATGGCCTGTTCTGTGGTTTGGTAACATCAAGACTGTGCCTTTTTACTTGTCAACCTTGGGTTTGTCAGCCTCAGCAGCCAGCAGCTGTCTGAGTGAAGAAATGCCTCTAGCTCCAGTAAGCCAGGAGCAGGAGGCAGAGCTGGACCCCAAGGTTGAGGGGCTTTCACCCAGCCCCTAGAGCCGGGCACTTTGAACTGAGATTTAAAGCCTCCAAACTGTAAGAGAATAAACTCCTGTTTGTTAAGGCCATCCCATTTGTGGTATATATTTCTTGTCAGAGCAACACTAGGTAATCAGAACCGTGTTGATTTTGCCTTTCTTTTTTTTTTTGATGTGTGCATTTATTGCTATAAATTGTCTTCTGATTACTGCTTTTGTTGTGTCCCAAAGATTTTGATATGTTGTTTTTTCATCATTTATTTGTCTTTTCAGTTCTGCTAGAGTCTAGTTTATATATTTTGGGGCTCTTTCATTGGTTGCATAGATATTTATTATTGTTATGCCCTCTTGTTCAATCAATCCTTTAATCATTATATAATGTCTTTTCTAGTCTCTTATGGTGATTTTTGTCTTAATATCAATTTTATAAGAAATCAATGTTGCCACTCCTGCTCTTTTATGGTTGCCATTTACTTGAATATAATTTTCCAAGCTGTGATTCTTAGTCTATTTTTGTCTTTCTTTCTAAGGTATGTCCCTTGTAGACAACATGTTGATGAGTTATGTTTTCTTATCCAGTCTGCAATTCTCCACCTCTTGAGTGGTGCATTCAATCCATTGACATTCAGTGTAATTAGTGACATGTGTGAATTTGATGCTTTCATTTTGTTTTGTGCTTTTTTGGTGATGTTGCTGATTTCTTTGTTCCATATAATTTTCTGTGCAGAGCTCCTTTTTTAATGAATTGTGTCATCATTTCCTTTGTTGCTATTGTTTTAGTATTTGCTAAATATTTGTGCTGGTCCTCTGCAAAAGAGTTTTTAAATGTTAAAATGCAAAGATGTCACCTTGAAGACTAAGGTACACTTGAACCAGGTCATGGTATTTTCAATTTTCACATATACATGAGAAAACAGGACAGTGAATAAAGAAGACTGAAGAAGAATTGATACCTTTGAACTATGGACTTTGTGAAGAATATTAAATATATCATGTAATGCCAGAAAAATGAACAAATCTATTTTGGAAGAAATATAATCAGACTGCTCCTTAGAAGCAAGGATGGCAAGATATTGTCTCATATATTTTGGATGTTATCAGGAGGGACAAATCCCTGGAAAAGAACTTCATGCCTGGTAAACTAGAGGGTCAGTGCCAAAGAGAGAGATTGACAATGAGATGGATTGACATAGTGGTTGCAACAATAGGCTCAAGCACAGCAAGGATTACGAAGATGGTGCAAGACAGGAAATGGTTCGTTATTTGGTACATAGGGTCAGTAAGAATTGGAACCTACTCAATGGCACCTAATAACACTATAATTTGATGTAATAATCTGCTTTTGGATGAAACATTTCCACAGGTTTACAGAAGAGAATAATTTTTTATGTACAATATTCAATTCAAATTGACTCAGTATATCTTAACTGGAGAAAAGCATTTAAGCACACTAATAAAGCAATGATTTCTCTTTTTAAAATGTAATTATTTGAGACTGAATTTACAAGAATATCTTTCTTTTCATGTTCAAAACAGAAAACTGGTTCTTTTTATGTTTGTTGGCTTTGTGTGATCTCCCACAAGGAAGTCTCCAAATTACTAATCCTACGTAGTTTGTCTAGCATAGTGGCTAAAGCACTTGACT
>NW_006921680.1:10178435-10190425 GCF_000298275.1 Orycteropus afer afer
AGCCTCAAACAAGACAAAAAGTAGTGCATATATATTAAAGAAATACTGTAGAATCACTATTGCCTACTTAGGTATGTATGAAAAATTATCAAATTACTTCACCATTAAGGAAGATTTGCAAGTGGCTTAAGCATAAAAAATTTTTTAACACAAAAATGAAATTATTACTTACAATTATTAATAGAACCATGGTTTTGACTTTATGCAGATATTGGTTTGTGAGACACGGCTATGGGTCATGCTCATTCTCAAGAGTTTTATATTCTGGAAAGATGGGCAGACAAATATATATTTGTGTTCTTCATTATATTAAAAAAAAAAAAAAAACTCAATGCCATCGAGTCAGATCCTATTCATAGCAACCCCTCCTTGAGTTTTTGAGGCAGTATCACCAAGGAAGTAGATTACCAACCTTTCTTCTGAGGAGTGGCCGGTGGATTTGAACCATTAAGCTTCTGGCTAGTAGTCAAATGCCTTAGATGTATAATAATGATTAAAAATATAAACTGAGTTTTTACTCACACATTTAAAAGAGTTATTGGTGAATGAATTAACATTGCCTGTACAATTTTCTTAGGTAAAAGATACTCATTTCTTAGCTTAAGTGAGTTCCCATAGCTACTGAGAATTACCATTTTGAAGATAAGCTATGTATTGTGCCAAAAATACATGAGCATTTGTAGAAGTATCACTCAGGATCTCATTAGGAAACAAACAACACTGAAATTAAAAAAAAAAAAAAAAATTGAAAAAAAGTTTACTAAAGGATCTATTTGTAAAGACATAAGAGAATGTAGGACATGCTAACAGTGGGGCCCCAGTACCACACATAAGCCTGAGGAGAAATAGGAGGAGAGAGTTATTGGAATTTTCAAAGAGATAGCTTAAGGAGACATGCTTTTCACAGTAACTGAGAGAATTTTGGCCAAAAGAAACAACTGTCCCAAGGTAACATATTAGAGAAAGTGTAGGGAGACCTAGAGATATCCTAGGACCTCAATTTTCTCACTTCTGTGATCTCTTTGGGGAGCTCCGGTGGCCTAATGCATAAAGTGTTTGACTGCTAACCAGAGGGCTGGCAGTTCAAACCCACCAGCCACTCCTCAGAAGGAAGATTGGGCAATCTACTTCTGTAGAGGTACTGCCTGGGAAACCCAAGGAGGGATCACTATGAGTTGGGATCAACTCTACAGGAGTGAGTTTGTTTGTTTTTTGTTTGGTTTGGTTTGGTGATCTCTGCAGTGTTCACCGTTGGCCACTGGAGGGATAAACAGAAAACATCCACTTTATTAAATAGCAGTGAATATTCTGAATGCAAGTGGCTACAAATCCTAACAAGTGAATTCGGTTTTTTAATATACATTTTAATTCCAACTACTTCTTTATTCAAACTGAAAAATTACTTTCGTCAGTTCACAAAATATATATATATATATATATATATATATATATATATATATATATATTAGAGTCTAGTACATAGCAAATAAGTAGCTTTGTGAGATACAGTTGGATATGACATGGTCTATGCTGTAATGGGAGTCCCTGGGTGGTGCAAATGGTTAAGTGCTGGGTTACTAAGCACTGGGCTATTAACTGAAAGGTTAGTGGTTCAAACTCACCCAGAGGCACTGCTGAAGAAAGGTCTGGTGATTTGCTTTAGAAAATCTGGAAAACCTATGGAGTATAGTGCTGCACTGCACTACACATGGGGTCATTATGAGTTAGAACTGATTAGAGAGCAAATGGATTTGATGTGGGTTTATATTCTATGTAGGGAATAAATGTGATGAGGCATATACAACTTATACACAACATCCATAATTCTAGCATATGTGTTGTACCAATTAACTCCTATCAAGATATAAAATGTAAGGGATCCCTATAAATGTGGAAAACGATTTATTGAAAATGTGGTAATTGATGAGGGCTTGAATGGTGACTGGACTTTCAAATGCAAAGTGTGAGTTTTCCTGACTGAGGGAGATTACCTCTGTGATTTAAGAGTCTGAAAGGACATAGCAGTTTAAGAATAAGCTGAGATCTTCTATGAGGAGACCTCAAATACTAGTTTATGAAATTTATTTCTATTGAATATGAAATGAATTATGTCCGTATGTTTCCGAACAAGAAAGTGACACATACTAGCATCCCATCAGGAAAGTCTTCCTGGCTTCCCTAGACTAGTCTTGACTAGTTTGACAGGTTCTGGGGGCAGGACAATCACTTGGGGAGCAATATCAATATATCAATATTCACTAAATTGACAAAGATTGAAATAGAATGAAGATAATGGAATGGAAAAAAAGGGGAGGCCTGATATAAGAGACTTTATCTCCAACTTTTATAGTAGTTTTAATATTTCAAAACTACATTTAAATTTGAAATAGCTGTCTCAGATAAACTTACAAGTAAGAAGAAAGAAGAAATATTTGGATTATCAGGTGTATCATCATGTAGTATCATGTTCTCCTGAATATAAGTTTCTTCCCAATATGCTTTTTAAAGCCAGGGGAGGTTCATTGCTTTCTCCCCTGCCGCCCTGCTGGTCTAACAAGTATCATTATCTCTAATCCCAGCCTTGTTCATCCTGCTGAGTATCCAATAGCTATTAAAGATAGCTTTTTGCAGTATTAAATGAAGCCCTCAGTCCAGTGGCAGCATGGGGATATGTTGGCATATCTTAAACCACCTTTTTCTTAAAAGGTTTATTGGAATTTATTCAAGATACAAATAAAAAAACTGATCTATCTGACCTGACTTGGAGCATACCTATAGAAAGTTGTATTCTATTCTTATTTGGGAATTTCTGTTAGTTAGGAAATGTTGATTATATTCATATGTAAATTACTTTTGTGCTATTGAAATTTATTAATATCAGAAACATAAAAGTAGAGACAATAATAGCACCAATAATAATTATAATTGATCAATCAAGTAAAAAAAATCTGGAAATAACAGAACATGATCTTTTCTGAAAGGTTCACATAAACATGAATTTCTTAGTGCAACCATTATGGCTAACACACTTCTCCCTTTTGATCTTTGTACTATCATGAAAGGATGTTACTTGCGATGATATGAAACTGGGGCTCTGGACAAAGAAGTTAAAAATTTTGTGAGTTCGGCCTGATTCTGAAAAAGCTGTCAAATGACTCTGATAAAATCACCCTGAGCTTTTCTGGTTCTCCACTGCCTACTTTGCTAAATTTGGGATTTGAACTTTTTGACCTATAAGCTGTCTTCCAAATGATTAGCATGGTTCTTTAATCCACATCTTAGCATGGATATGCTCATAGTTTGAAGGATCTAAACAAAACTACTAAACAAAACATTCAGCGCAAACTTATTGGAAGTTTATGAAATGAACTTGAGGAATTATTATGTTTCATAAAGACAGTGTATGAAGATCAAGGTTTTGTCTTCATGACACCGAACAGTGAAGCTAAAGATTACACACACACCAGTCAGTAACCATATTTTCAAACATCTGGATCTTTTGCATTATGGAAACCAAAACATCCAGATGTTTTCACTGAGTTTTGGTGCTAGCCATATTTTCAATACATCCCTTAAGGATTTCGCTATCACTAACCCAAAAGAAATCTAAATGAATTGTTCATGTGTGTGTATTTGTGTGTGTGTGCATGCTTGAATGTGCAGGAGAGAGAGGCAGACAGAGAGAGAGAGAGAGAGAGAAAAGAAGACCTTTGTGCCCAAGAGTGTGAATTAACAGATAAAAGAAAGTTAATGAAATTCACATAGGATAAATCTTTCTAAAATGGGCAATGTCTTGTCCTTTCAATGATGGCAGGAAAGAAAGGAAGAGAAGAAGGGAGAGAGGTAGGGAGGAAGAGAAAGAGGGAAAGAGGTAAGGAGGAGGGAAATTGTCTACCTTCTTACTCCACAGAGTGTAGCACAGTATATCCTATAACCATTTGCAGGGAAAAAATGTGACAAATTCTCCGTTTCTCCAGGTAAATGTCATCTTGACTTTGGTCTGAGAATTAAAGGAAAGATTTATCATGACTTCATCTTTACACTGACAAAGGATATTTATTTCAAACATATTTCTGTCTGTAATTTATTGTGTTTATGTTTATTTCTTTAGTATCTTGTGATTTAGCCTGCATTTTATTCTCTTTGAATTCCTACTTATGAAAAGATTGCACATGCACTGGCATTTTACTCCTCACTGTGTTTGTGTCGGTAACAAGTCAGGGAATCCTTTCAGTGAGCTGCAGGACTGCCTGGGTCACCAAGAAGTCTGGTTTCTTTACTTGTCAGTTCAAGCTACTGTAAAAAGAATAGCTCTTAAAAATGTATGACGTCATGTGGTAAAATGTGTCAAAAATAGTTTAAAACAATACAATTCTAAGAACCATGGGGGTGGGAGGAAACAAGTAAAAGAATTACTGGTATTTTCTTCTCCTATATCCCATTATTTATAGCCAGTGCCACAAAGGCATACCAGGAGCATATAGGAGATGCAGTTATTTTATCCAAATAAGTTTTTTCCAAAATTACTGCATTTACTACTTATTAATTATTGCAGTATGTACTGCTAGAGTGCCTATCTCTAAATGCCTGTGTGATTTGACATGGACTCAATTCTTGCTGCAGTCAAAAGATGAAGAAAGTCTTTTGAGTGTAACTTCTCAATTTTATTATATAATACTTTGGGAATAATCACAACAAAAATCTCATTCTTGAAGGAATCATATATAATCCATAAACCAATTCTAGCCATTTGGGTTAAATTAAAAAGAAAAAAACCATGTAACAATATCGTGTAACTAATCAAATTTCCTAATTACATTCATACTCTTTCAAAATCCTGTAGGTGCATGTTTTACCAAGATGATTCTGAATTATATATAATTTTAAGTCAAATTATAATGATGTAGAATTTGAGAGGGGGCTTGCTAATATATGGTTGAGATATTGGCTATATCTAGTCACGAGGAAAATAAACTTATTTTAATTCCAAGGAGTTCACTAGCATTAACTTACTTTTCCCCATTAAAGGTTTTAATTTAATTTTGTAGTATGAAAGTCACATTCTATATTCTACATGTATTAATTGATAATACCAAATTTACTATAATATGCACATCAATTTCTGTAGACAAAGCTATCTTTGTTCATGCAAATTAAGTACACTGGCATATAGCAGCATAATCTATGCCCTCAGAGCATCCTCAGTGTGTCAATGTGGGTTTTGTGCACAAATTGATACACTGCAATTTTCCAGGTGCAAATTTAGAAGCCATTTTCAAAAGTATGGCATATCATTTCATTTCAAAAAAAATGATTGGTATGTTAGCCTGAGAACTCCATAGTGAAAATTATATTTTATTCTGAAAATTCATAAAGGCCTAAATTTAAATAGATTGTCATCATTTTCTCAATGTAAAATCACTGAAGGAACTTAGTATATTTGAAGGTATTTTTCTTTGTAACTCCAGGCCTTAATAGCTGTTGAGGATAAATAAACAGTTGGCAAGGAACTCCCTCTTGTGGTCAAACATTCTTAATTAGAAAAGGAGATTTGTACTCAGCTGATGGTCTGGATGATTAAAACATGGGTCACTTGTAACCATTAAGATTAACAATACTGATATAAGTGGTTTTACTGAAGCAATTCATTGCAAATTAGAGCTGAATTCTGGAACATATGTTCTTGATTTTTCCTAAAAAAGAGCTTTGCACTGCTATTCAGGATAAATTAACTTTGAATTGCAATTTCTAAGGTTTCATGTTATTATTAAAATACCATGGCATATTTTAAAATTGTGTCTATCTATATACTGCTAACCAGACGGCTGGCGGTTCAAACCCACCAGCCACTCCTCGGAAGGAAGGTTGGGCAATCCTACTTCCGTAGTGATACTGCCTCAGTCGGGTTTGACTCAACGGCACATAACAACAACACTTATACAGATATATATACATATAACACACACACACAGAATCTAAGATAGTTATGAATAAAGTGTTATAAAAATTTCATATGCTTCTTGCTTTGATCTTAGAACTTTGTTTTCTAATTGTTTCTAAAACTACAGAATGCCCAAATATTCCTATAAGCAGTAGGACACAGTTCCATATGGTGTTAACCAATGATTTCCCAAAGTATACGTGGGAACAGAATCTTTTGTCAAAGGACTGACCTCTAGAAATTTTCCGAACACTTTTTATAAATGAGGCAAAATACTAGCCACATTAAGAAAGTGATACATTATAATTTTTTTCTTGATCATTAACTTGAGCAGTGCCTCCAACTACTTCATAAGATTAGTAATAGATAGGTACTACCTGTCTTAGCAGACTGGGCAGTGTTCAGTTGTGGTGTATGTAGGGTCGCTATGAATTGGAGCTGACTCAATAGCATCTAACAACAATCTGTCCTAGTACTACTGAGTATGCAATTCCTTTCCATGATATCAAATCAAAGCCCGATGCCAGGAAGCCTGGAGTAGACCTTATCTTGTGAGAGTACATCAAAGGTCATGAAGAAGGGCCTGTTCTCAAATCAGATCACTGCTCTCAGTTCAAATACTAGCCAGACGATCATTAACTTCTGGTGTGAATGATTTTCAATATGAGGGAAAGAAGATTCCACAGTTAACTAATACCATCTTCAAGGAAAAGAGAGAGAAAGAAAGAGAGGGAGAGAACTAGAGAGATGCTGATCATATAAGTTCCACAGTTTGTGCAAGGAGTGTCTACATGTGGAGAAAGAGCTATTTCTGTACATAAACAGGTTCCAACATCCCTTTGCCTTCCTAAAGTTAAACACTCAATTAATCATCGGCCGAAAGATGCACTTATGCTTTCTTTACATAAACTGGGAAAGAATATATACGAGAACACAGAATTGTTTGTCTTTAAATCTTTGCTCCAATTTCCTACATGCTTTGTTAAAATTCTGTTGACTATGGTGTATTAAAGGAGCTCTGGTGGCATAGTGGATAAGGCTGCTAACTAGAAGGTCAGTATTTCAAACCCACTAGCTGCTCCACGGAAGGAAGATGGGGCCATCTTCCTTAAAGATTTACAGCTTCAGAAATCCAGTAGGAGTCACTGTAAGTCAGAATAGACTCAACGGCAGTGAGTGTGGTTTTGGTTTTTGTGGTGTATTATGTAGTTAAACTCTTTACTTTTCATTAATACAAAACTAGATTTACTTTAGAGAAATCAAAAGTGCATATATTTTGTAAAAAATTAGAAATATATGAAATGTTTGTGTTTCCCAAAATTGGTAATTTTGTAATGTTGTTGTTGTTGTTATGTGCCATTCAGTCGGCCCCAACTCATAGCGACCTCTCCTGGGGTTTCTGAGACAGTATCACTACGGAAGTAGATTGCCCAACCTTCTGCCAAGAGTGGCTCGTGGGTTTTAACTGCCAGCCTTCTGGTTAGCAGTCAAGTTCTTTAGGCACTGTGGTTTTAATAACATTGTTTAACAGACATTCACTCTTTTCTATGATAATATATAGAGTTTTTTTCTTGGTATTTGCTTTTTGACCATAGCATAATATACTATTGTATGAATGAACTAAAATGTATTTACCCTATCTTTCCAACTTTTAAATATTAAGAGAAATTATCTAATTACTTAATAACCCAATGTTTTTTCAAATCTAATGAATTATAACACATAAATTGCCAAGATGCTTTATTATTCATTTTAAAGGAGTGCTTGTGGTGCAGTAGTAATAACATTCGGCTGCTAACCAAAAAGTCAGCAGTCTGAACCCACCAGCCACTCTGCAACAGAAAGATGAGGCAGGCTGCTTCAGTAAAGATTTACAGCCTTGGAAACTCTATGGGGCAGTTCTATTCTGTTGTATAGGGTCCCTATAAATCAACATCAACTTCATAGGAGTGACATTTCTTTTGTATTTTTATTTTAAATAGTCTGTATTTTAATGAAATTATAAATATATATTCAAGGACTTCTTTTTTAATTAAATCAGTTATTAATTTAAAAAAATTGTTGAAGAATATCATTTATATAATATTTTTCCCAAAATAAAATTAAATATCATCAGAAGAAAATTAATCTCTGAGTTTAAATTCAGGTTCTGTTCAAAGTAATAAAATTATAGCCAAATTCTATCATTACCACCTGCATTATTATATTCTATAATTTCACTCCATTCCAAAATATCAAGGCCTCATTATACCTTTTAATCATTTTTAATGTTTTATTGTGATTTGGGTGAAATTTTACAAAGCATATTCATTTTATACCTACAGTCCATGTACATTTCACTTTGTAACACTGACTACATTCACCAAAGTGTAACAGTTCTCCCACTATTTCCCTGTGATTATCATTTCTCTGTGTCTTTCTTGCCTATGCATTCCTATCTTCCTGCCTTTCTCACCTGTACAAATGTTGCCCTTACACTTTTGAATTAAAAAAAGATGTCTTATTGGGGTCTTAAAAGTTTGTGATCAACAATTTAAGGTGAAACTATTGGTCTGTCATTGTTCAGAGCAAAGAAGAGTGAGGAAAATCGAAGACACATGGAAAAAATTATTCCAAGGGATTAGTGGACTATGCAAACCTTAGCCTCCATGACCCTGAGACCAAAAAATCTAGATGGTGCCTGGCTACTACATCCAATCACTCTGAAAGGGATAACAATAGGCAATCCTGGATACAGTAGGAGAAAAATGTGGAATACAACTCAAAGTAGTAAAAAACACCAGGCTAACTAGTGTGATACACTGGTGGAACCCCTAAGAATTTGGCCCTTAGTAACCCTTCGAGCCTGGAAATGAACTCAACTCTCAGCCTAATAATACACAGTCCTATGAGGTGAATAATAACACCAGAGAGGCATGTACTGCTTAGAACATTCAACAGAAAGAGATCAAAAGGACAAACCTTGACACAGATAAAGCTCAGAATATAATTCTTCAAGTCAGTTGGCTAGGCAGCTGTCCTACAAACTTCTTGGCACAGACGAGTAAGTGCCTCCAGAGAGCATCCGTTTGTTGAAACATTGCGATGGGCATCCATCAATTCCTGGAGCCTTGTTTTTCACCCATTCCTTCAGTGCAGCACAGACTACTTCCTTAAATACTATTGGTTCCTGATCATATGCCACCTCCTGAAATGGATGAAAGTTGACCATTTCTTTTTGTTACATTGACTTTATATTCCTTCCATCTTCTTTGGAAGTTTCCTGCATCATTCACAATTTTGCCCATAGAATCTTTCAATATTGCAACTTGAGGGTTAAATTTTTCTTCAGTTATTTCGCCTTCAGAAATGACAAGCATGTTCTTCCCTTCTGGTTTTCTAATCCCAGGTCTTTGCACATTGCATTATAATAATTGACCTTGTCTTCTTGAGCAACTCCTGAAACTTTCTGTTTAGCTCTTATATTTCATCATGTCTTCTATTTGCTTTAGCTATTATTCTCTCAAGAGAAGGCTTTAGAGTCTTTTCTGACATCCACTTTGGTCTTTTCTTCCATCCCTGTCTTTTTAATGACCTTTTGATTTCTTCATAGATGATGTTCTTGATGTCATCCCACAATGCCTCTGGTTTTTGGTCATTGGAATTCAATGTGTCAAATTTATTCTTCAAATTGTCTCTAAATTCAAGTAGGATATAATCAAAGATATATTTTGGCTCTTATAGACTTGTTTTAATTGTCTTCAACTTCAATTTGACCTTGCATATAAGCAGTTGATGGTCTGTTCTACAATTAGCTCCTGGCCTTGTTTTGGCTAAAGATATTGAACTTCTCCATTGACTCTTTCCATGGATGTAGCCAATTTGATTCCTGTATATTCCATCTGGCCAAGGCCACATGTACAGAAACCAATGATGTTGTTTGACAAAGATATTTGCAATGAATAAGTGATTGATCTTGCAAAATTCTGTCATGTGATCTCTGGTATCATTTCTGTCACCAAGGGCATATTTTCCAATTACCTGTAGCTCTTTTTTGTTTCCAATTTCTGCATTCCAATCACCAGTAATAATCAACACATTTTGATTGAAAAACGATTGTCACAACAGTATATTGATAGATAACTTCCAGAAATGCAAGCTGGATTCAGAAAAGAATGTGGAATGAGGGATGTCATTGCTGACAACAGATGGATCTTAGCTCAAAGCAAAGAATACCAGAAAGATGCTTATTTGTGTTTCATTGACTATGCAAAGGCATTCGACTGTGTGTATCATAACAAATTATGTATAACACTGAGAAGAATGGGAATTCCACAACACTTAATTGTGCTCATGAGGAACCTGTACATGGACCAGACAGCTGTCATTCAAACAAAACGAGGGGATACAGCATGGTTTAAAATCAGAAAAGTGTTGTGTTAAGGTTATATCTTTCACCATACTTATTCCATCTGTATGCTAAGCAAATAATCCAAGAAGCTGACTATATGAAGAAGAATGTGGCATCAAGATTGGTGGAAGACTCATTAACAACTTATAATATGCAGAAGACACAAACTTGTTTGCTGAAAGTGAATATGACTTGAAAAACTTACTGTTGAGGATTAAAGTATATAGTTTAGAATATGGATTACACCTCAACATAGCAAAAAGAAAAACTCAGCCAATAAGCAGGATCACAATAAATGGAGAAAAGATTGAAGTTGTCAAAGATTTCATATTACTTAGTTTCACAATCAACATCAATGGAAGCAGCAATCAAAAAATCAGGTGGTATAATTCACTGGGCAAATGTGCCGCAAAATACCTCTTTCAAGTGCTGAAGGGCAAAGATATCTCCTAGAAGATTAAGGTGCACCTAACCCAACCCATGGAATTTTCAATTGCCTCATAAGCATGTGAGAGCTGCACAATGAATAAGAAACTCCAAAAAAAGACTTGATGCTTTTGAGTTGTTTTGTTGGCAAAGAATGCTGAAAGTACCATGGACTACTAAAAGAACAAACAAATCTGTCCTGGAGGAAGTGTGGCTGGAATGTTCCTTGGAAGTGAGAATGACCATACTTCGTCTCACCTGCTTTGGTCATGTTGATAGAAAGGAACATTCTCTGGAGAAGGATAGCATGCTTGGTAAAGCAGAGGGTCAGAGAAAAAGGAGAAGACCCTCAGCAGGATGGATTGTCACAGTGGCTGCAACAATGAGTTCAGGTATAGCAAGGATTGTGAGGCTAGCACAGGACTGGGGAATGTTTTGTTCTGTTGTACATAGGATGACTATGAGTCAGAGGCAACTCAATGGCACCTAACAACAACACAAATTACTCTAAATTTCTATCTCAATGTACAAAGAGCTCTGTTAGTATTTTGAAGAGGTACTTTTTTTTTTTTTAACTTTTTATTGTGATTTGAGTGAAAGTTTACAGAATAAATTGGTTTTCCATTCAATAGGTCATAGGCAGATTTTCAATTTGTGGTACTGCAATGCCTTACATGTTGTTGTTATGTGGAGAGCTTTGTCACTTATATTTCAAACATCAAACAGGTTTACCCATGGTAGACAGTTTTCAGTGGAGTTTCCAGACCCAGACAGGGTAGAGAAAAAATGCCTGGGTATCTACTTTTGAAAATTAGCCACCAAAAACCTTATGGATCATGAAAGAACAGTGTCCAATTTGCTTGCTTTGAGCACATGATGAGAAGGTATTAATCACCAAAGGAATATATCATGTTTGGTGAAGTAGAGGGTTGACAAGGATAAGGGGGACCTTTAGTGAGATGGTTTATCACAATAGTTACAGCACTGGACTTGAATATGTAAGCTATTATGAGAATGAGGAAGGACTAGGCAATATTTGATTCTGTTATACATAAAGTCGTCCTAAGTTGGAGTTGACTCTATGGCAGCTTTCTGTCTATCAATAGATATAGGCATGTTATTGTTGTTATGTGCCGTCGAGTCAGCCCCAACTCATAGTGACCCCTCCTTGGGTTTCCGAGGCAGTATCACTACAGAAGTAGGATTGCCCAACCTTCCTTCCGAGGAGTGGCT
>NW_006921680.1:10190970-10205732 GCF_000298275.1 Orycteropus afer afer
CCTTGGGTTTCTGAGGCAGTATCACTATGGAAGTAGGATTGCCCAACCTTCCTTCTGAGGAGTGGCTGGTGGGTTTAAACCACCAACCTTCTGGTTAGCAGTCAAGTGCCTTAGGCACTATGCTACCAGAGCTCCCATTTATATATTAGAGAATTTTAAAGTTAATGACATTTGCTAAATGTAAGTTGGCTACCTTACATTGTCTCTTCCACGCTTATGACAGATGTTGCTACCAAGTTTCTTTGACTCTAAAAATTTGCTTAGTGACACAAATCATAAAACTTTGGTATGCTAAACTAAAGATTGGTAGTTCGAACCCACTCATGTGCTCCTTGGAAGTAACTCTTGACAGTCTCCTCCCAAAAAGTCACAGCCATGAAAACTCTAAGTTTTCTTAGGGTTCTACTCTAAAAAAGAATACATGAAATACCTCATAATATATATGAACTTGAGGGACATTATGCTGAATAAAATAAGTCAATCACAAAAGGACAGATATTATTTGAGTACACTACTATAAAATGTCAATTAAAAGTTTACACTCAGAAAGAAACATTCTTTGATGACTACCAAAGATAGGAGGGAAGTGGAGGGAAAATTTCTAACCAGATAAGAGACAAGTATTAATTTGTGTGAAGGGAAAGTCAATATACAAAAAGGGGGTGACAATTATAGTATCACTAAAGAAAGAAAGACACAGAGAGGTGCACAAGAGGTATAGACAACAAAAGCAAAATAACAGGTATTAGTAGGTGAACAGGACTATAGCCATAAACTCTGGTAGCATAGTGCCTAAAGCACTTGACTGCTAACCAGAAGGCTGACAGTTCAAACCCACCAGACATTCCTCAGAAGGAAGTTTGGGCAATCTACTTTCCTAGTGATACTTCCTTAGTGAAACCCAAGGAGAGGGGTCACTATGAGGTGGGTCCTACTCGATGGCACATAAGAACAACAACTATATATATATATATATATATATATATATGTTTGTCACATAATACTTCTACATATGTATTTGTATGTGCAGCATAAATATCCATGTATATAGTAGAGTAAGTAGGGGCAGAATTATGAAAATTTCTTAGCTATAATTAAACACCTTAAAGGAATGACTTACTGGGACTGGGGGCACAAGACCACAGTCACAAGGGACAAGAAAGGTCAATTGGCATAATATAGTGCATAAAGACAATGTTCTACATCCTACTTTGTTTAGTAGCAACTTGGGTTTTAAATGCTCCTGAGCATCCATCTAAGGTGCATCTATTGGTCTCTGTCCATGTGGAGCAAAGAAGAGTTAAAAAAATCAAGTTTGCATTGAAACAGTCCAAGGAACTAATGGACCATGTGATCCTCAGCCTCCATGACCCTGAGAACAGAAAAACTAGATGGTGCCGAGCTACCACAGTCAGCCACTCTGCACAGGATCACAATACAGGATCCTGGATTGAGTAGAAGAAAAATGTGGAACACAACTGAAAATAATAAAAGAGACCAAGCTTATTGGTTTGATTGGTGGAAACCCCAAGACCAGGCCCTTATTCATCCTTCAAGCCTGGAACTGAACTCACCCCTATGGCTCAAATTTCAGTTAAACAATAAACAGGCCTATGGAGTGAACACTAACACAAAGGAGTTATTCATTCCTTAAAACTGTCAACCATATGAGATCAAAAGAGCAGCATTTGCCAGGATTAAAGCTCAGAAGGCAAGACTGGATAGATAAGAATGACAAATGGAAATGGTAACCACAGGGAAAAAGTGGGGAAGAGTGCTGTTACATTGTGGGGACTGCATTCGATGTAATGAAACAAAACATCTATGAACAATTGAATGGAAAACCTATTTACTCTGTCAACTCACAACTTAAAAATGAAAAGAAACATAGACTATTGTGTATAAATATTAAACAACATATTGCCAATTAGATTATGATGTGTCATTGGTTGTAAGACATGCACCAATTCCAGAGAAGGAAATGTATCAATCTTGGGATACATTAATCAACCACAACATACATTTCTACTATGTCTGATTATTATAGTCTCAGAATATTCAGTAGTAGAACATTTCTTATAGGAATGCCAATGGAGAGTGATAACTCTGATATGGGAATGAATGGAGATTGATGACAGAGGGAAATCTAAAATCTTCTAATTACTATGGAGGTAAACACAGAATATTGTGTACCACCATATACTTTGTAAAAAAAAATATATATATATACATATATATATATATTTACTGAGGTCATTTCCCATAACATATTTCTTTAATTTTACATTGGGTATCGACAATAAATGAAAATTTATATGACTGGAAGTAAAGAAAGACGTGAGAGACAAAAAAATAAAAATATCACTAACTCAGGTTCTAATATGTGTTAGGGCCCATACAAAGATAAATCATGTATATTTCTACTTAACATTCATGTTAATCTGAAAGTTTTTATTTAGTTCACTTTTACAGATAAGAAATCTAAAGAGTAGGTGAGTAAATGATATGAAAGCTCACACAACTTGTCAGGAGAGCAACTGTAACATCCAAATCAATCTTATTTCAACCACCCTCATTTTTCAGTTTGTCATACTTTGGTGGCTTGTGTGTTGCTGTGATACTGGAAGCTATGCCATAAGTATTTCAAATATCAACAGGTCTCCCATGTTGGAGAGGTTTTCATTAATTTTCCATACTAAGACAGACTAGGGGAAAGGATGTGAAGGACCACTTCTGAAAAAAATTGGCCACTCATAACCTTATGAATAGCAGTTAAGCATTGTCTGATATAGTACCAGAACATGAGCCTATCAGATTAGAAGATACTCAGAATATGACTGGAGAAAGGTTGCCACCTAAATATAGAGTCACCATTGATGACATGACATAGATGGAGTAAAGCTTTAGGGACATTCATTTTCTGATGTGGCATGAACCAAAGTGAGAAGAAAGAGCTGTAAATGTTCATTAATAATAGGAAAATGGTAAGTATGAAGCATGAATCTAGGAAAATTGGAAGTTATCAAAAATGAAATGAAATGCATTAAGATTGATGTCCTAAGCCTTAGTGACCTGAACTGGACTGGTTTTCACCATTTTGAATCAGACAATCATATGCTCTACTAACCTGAGAATGACAAAATGAAGAAGAATGGTGTCACAATCATCATCAAAAAGAAGATTTCAAGATCTGTCCTGAAGTACAATACTGTCAGTGATGGGATAATATCCATATGCTTACAAGGAAGAACACTTAATACCACTATTATTCAAATTTGTGCACCAACCATTAAGTACAAAGATGAAGAAATTGAAGATTTTTACCAACTTCTGCAGTCTTAAATTGACCAAACATGCAATTAAGAAGTATTGATAATTACTAATGATCGGATTGTGAAAGCTGGAACAAAGAAGAAGCATTGGTAGCTGGAAAATATGGTCTTGATAAAAGAAATTATTCTGGAGACTACATGACAGAATTTTGTAAGTCCAACGATTTATTCATTGCAAATACCTTTTTTCAACAACATAAACAAACAGCAACTACACATGTGGACCTCAACAGATGGAATAAACAGAAATCAAAATTGAATACAAGTGTGGAAAGAGATGATGGCTAAGCTCAATACCATCATTCAGAATCATCAATCACTAATATACAAGTTTAAGTTTAAGTTGAAGAAAATTAAAACAAGACCAATTAAAATTAAAACAAGTAGCCAAAAATAAAACCTTGATTAAATCACATCTAAATTTAGAGACTATGTAAAAAATGGAGTTGATGTATTCAATATTAATGACCAAAGACCTGATGAGTTGTGGGATGACATCAAGATCATCAAACATGAAGAAAACAAACAGTCATTAAAAAGACAGGAAAGGAAGAAAAAAAAATGGATGTCAGAAGAGACTCTGAAACTTATTCTTGTATGGAGAGTACGTAAGACAAACAGGAGACACGATGAAATCAAAGAGCTAAGGAAAAAACTTCAAAGGTTAGTTCAAGAAAACAAAGTAAACTATTATAATGAAATGTGCAAGGATCTGGAGTTAGAAAACCAAAAGGAAAGAAGAATACACTAAGCATTTCTGAAACAGAAAGAACTGAAGAAAAAATGCAATCCCAGAGTTGCAATATTGAAGGATTCTAATAAGGAGCTCCAGTGGCAGAGTGGGTAAGGCATCTGGCTGCTAACCAGAAAGTTGGTGGTTCAAACCCACTAGCTTCTCCATGGGAGGAAGATGAGGCAATATACTTCCATAAAGATTTACAGCCTTGGAAACCCAATAGAGGTTGTTATGAGTTAGAATTGAATCAATGGCAGTGGGTTTGGTTTTATTGGAAAAAATATTAAATGATGTAGGAAGCATCAGAAGAAGATGTAAAGATTACAGTCATTATACTAAAAATAATTGGTTGATGTTTAACAATTTTAGGAGGTAGCATATGATCAACAACTGATATTATTTGTTTTGGTTATCTAGTGCTGCTCTAATGGAAAAAAACCACAAATGTAGGACTTTAACAAACAGTGATTTAATCTCTTACAGTTTAGGAGGTTAAAAGTCCAAGTTCAAAATGCCAAGTCTAGGGGCTGGATGAAGGCCCCTCAACCATGGGCTTCAACTTTGCTTCTTGCTCCTATCCTACTATATCTGGAGGCATTTTTTAATTCAAGCAACTGCTAGCTGCTAAGGCTGACAAACCCAAAGTTGACAAATAAAATGACACAGTCCCAAGGTTAGCAGACAACATGGCAGGCCACCGGTTCAAATCCAAGAACAATCCCAAGACTGACAGACAACATGGCAGGCTGCTGAATGAATGCTTGACTAAATGCAGGCTCCAAGTATGCAAAAACCTCAGAATGTCTCAAGGCTGTCTTATATAGTGGAAGCAGACCACACCCCTAAAGCAGCTCCTCAGCTGCTCCAATAGATCACCCCAAAGAGGGAGGTGATTACTAGTCTCATCATGGGAAATAAATACATCCAGCTGGCCAGCCACTCAAAATCAGACTCAGCCAAGTTAACACAACTACCATAGGATTGAAGGAAGTAGTCCAACTTGCACTGAGGGAATTGATGGAAAATAAGTCTACAGGAATTGATAGAATGCTCATTGAGATCTTTCAACCAATGGATGCAATGCTGGAGGCAGTCACTTATTTATGCCAAGGAGTTTGGCAAGCAGCTATCTGGCCAAGCAACTGGAAGAGATTGATACTCATGCCCATTCCAAAGAAAAGTGATACTACAGGATATGGAAATTACCAAACAATATCATCAATGTCTCCTACAAGTAAAATTTTGCTGAAGATATTTCTAGAGAGGTTGCAGCAGTATATTGACAGGGAACTGTGAGAAATTCAAGTCAGATTCAGAAGAGGACATGGCATGAAGGATACTTTTACTGGCAGCAGAAAAATATTTACCTGGGCTATTGACTGACTGCAAAGACATTTGATGTGTGGGCCATAACAACTTATGAATAAAATTGCAAAGAATGGAAATTCCAGAACACTTAATTGTGATGAGAATTCATACATAGACCATTCATACATAGGTAGTTACTCAAACAGAACAAGGGTATACAGAATGGTTCTAAATCAGCAAGGGTATGGGTCAGGATTGTTGTGTCCTTTCAGCACACTTATTCAATCTGTATACTGAACAAATAATCTGAGAAGCTGAACTATATGAAAGAGAATATAGCGTTGGGATTAGAGGAAGATACTTTAAAACCTGTGATATATAGACAACACAACCTTGCTTGTTGAAGTGAAGATAGCTTGAACCGCTTACTGATGAAGATCAAAGATGTCAGTCTTCAGTATGGATTAAATCTCAGTATATAGAAAACAAAAATCTTTAAAATTGGACCAATACGTAACATCTCAATAAACGGAAGAAAGATTGAAGCTGTCAGGGATTAAATTTTACTTAGATCTACAATCACCTTCCATGGAAAACAGCAATCAAGAAATTAGAGGAAACATTGCACTGAGCAAATCTACTGCAAGGGACCTCTTTAAAGTGCTAAAGAGCAAAGATGTCACTTTGAAGCCCAAGGTGTAGCTGACTCAGGCTGTGATATTTGCAGTAGGCTTATATGCATGTGACAACTGGAAAATGAATAAGAAAGGCCATAGAAAAATTGATAAATTTGGTGTTGGCAAAGAATATTGAAAGCATCATGGACAGACAGAAGAACGAACAAATTTGTTTTGGAAGAAGTGCAGCAAGAATGTGCCTTAGAAGCAAGAGTAGCCAGTCTTTCCCTCTTATACTTTGATCATGTTGTTAGGATATCATATTATGTAAAATAGAGGGTCAGAGAAAAAGGGGAAGACCCTCAATGAGATGGTTGGCATAGTGGCTGCAAGGATGAGCTTAAGCATACCCAGATTGTGAGGATGGTACAGGGCTGGGCAGGGTTTCATTCTGTTGCACATGGGGTCACTATGAGTTAGACCTGACTTGACAGCACCTAACAACAACATCCGATTGCAAATTGATGTTGTCCTTATTGACTAATGAGGCAACCCTGAATTTTATTTTGCAGTCAATTTAATTTCAGAAATATGTTCAACAAAGGAAGGAATACTTGTATACACACGGAAATGGAATCTCTCAACGTGTACCAGACATCAGCTTTCTAATTCATTCTATTTGTTATATTCTGATTATATTTCTACTGCCTCTCCTCTTCCTTGTAAAAATAATTGTCCTTGACAGCTGATCACCACTAAAATTCATAAGCATATTTCCACTTATTCCTCTTCACTTCAGGTTTGGTTGTACACTGCTGTGAATTACATTTCATTTCAAGGTTTTGATGCTGCAGTAGAGTCCTTTGGGGCTGCAAACAGTTTTTCTAGGATACTAAAAAAAGGTTGGTGATTTGAACCCACCCAGCAGTACCATATAAGAAAGGCCTGACAATACGCTTCCATGAAGACTAACACCAAGAATGACCTTTGGAGCAGTTTTCTCTGTAAATGTGGAGTCACCATTAATCAGAATAGACTCAACCACTATGGGTTTGGTTTATTTTCCTTTTGAGTTTGCAATTCTTCAAGTTCCTCTACCCTTTCCTTTGGACAGACTCAACCAAGATATACATTTATGTGAGTGGAAATGCTCCTATGCTTCTGGACTACCTTATGATTCCCTTTGCTATAGAATGATGCCTTTTATTTGTTGCCACATCATTATACATTGTTATGTAGAATATGCTTTAGCCCAATTAATAAAAAGTTTTCTTTTTTTTTTTTAGTTACTAAAATACTTCTCATAACTCTCATCATTGTATGTCCATGTGGAGAATATTCAGAACAAGGAAGAACAAGGAGAAGTGAAAACAGATGATTTAGCCATTTTATTTTTTGGAGGAAACTGGCTACACTTTTAGCAAAACCAACTTACTTGTTCATTCTAAGAAGACGTTTTGTTCTTTGTGGAGCATGCCACTTCATTTTAAGGCTTTTCTCTGTGAAGAAGTTGTTCCCTCTGGTGCTTGAAACTATCACATAAGCCTATTGTGAGGGTTTTTTTGGTGGAAACCATGACTCTCTTGGGTGTATTATTCTAGTTTAAAGTGGCCCCTCAATTGTAAATGATCAAATTGCTACATGGACCATTTATACAGAAGTATTTCTCTATGAAGCAAGAGTGAAATCAAGTGTTTTTGTGCCACACCAGGGACCCAACATGCTCCAGTAGATAAGCCACTGGCCTGAGGATATAAAATCCTTCATCCTTTCATTTCACTCATATGTTTTGCTGTCTATTTAGAGCCATGTAGTTAAATCTTGTTAATTTGACTTCAAAAACATTAAAAACAGCAAAGGAAAGGATTCAAAAAACTAGATGTTTCATGTTAACTGAAACTGAACAAGTATTTACACTTCTGCTTCTTTGATGAAAAATAGTCAGGAGAAAGTGTTGCATGTTTTTCAGAGAATGAAAGATTTGATAAGAAAAGAAAAATAAAACTTAGTTTATAAAATGATTTCAATCTGGTATTTGTAACTCTAATATTAGTAATAGAGGTCTCAAAATCCTGTAAAAATTTTTGAAAATATTTATGGAACTCAAGAACTTAGTAGAATGAGACTACATAGTCAAGCAAAATACTAACTTCCTTAATTTTTATTGTGATTGTAACAATTTATTGTCATAACAATAATTTTTATGACTTTTAAAAGATTTTATCAGTTGTTGTTGTTGTTGTTGTTAGGTGCCATCGAGTTGCTTCCGACTCATAGCGACCCCATGCACAGCAGAACAAAACACTGCCCGATCCCTTGCCAGTTCCACGGTCTTTGCTATACTTGAGCCCATTGTCGCAGCCACCATGTCAATCCATCTCATCAAAGGCCTTTCCCTCCTTCATCAACCCTCCACCTTACCAAGCATGACATCCTTCTCCAGGAAATGGTCCCCTCTGACAACATGACTAAAGTAGGTGAGGCAAAGTCTGGCCATCCTTGCTTCCAAGGAGCATTCTGGCTGCACTTCCTCCAGGACAGATCTGTTAGTTCTTTTTGCAGTCCTTGGTACCTTCATCATTCTTTGCCAGCACCACAACTCAAAAGCATCAACTCTTCTTCGGTCTTCCTTATTCATTGTCCAGCTCTCATATGTATATGAGGCAAAGTGATTGGAAATATCATGGCCTGTGTCAGGTGCATCTTAGTCCTCAAGGAGACAAACTTGCTCCTCAGCACTTGAAAGAGTTCCTTTGCAGCCGACCTACCCATTGCTACATGTTGTCTAAAGTCCTGACTGCTGCTTCCATTGGCCTCAATTGTAGAACCAAGCAATGTGAATTCTTTGACAACCTCAATCTTTTCTCCATTTATAGTGATGCTGCTTATTGGTCCAGTTGTGAGGATTTTTGTCTTCTTTATATTGAGATGTAATCCCTACTGCAGACTGTATTCCTCAAACCTCTTGAGTAAGTGTCTCAAGTCATCCTCACTTGCAGCAAGCAAAGCTATATCATCAGCATATCTCAGGTTGTTAATGATTCTTCCTCCAATCCTGATGCCACGTTTTTCTTCATACAGTCCAGCTTCTCAGATTATTTGCTCAACATATAGATTGAATATGTATGGGTAAAGGATACAACCTGATGCACTCCCTTCCTGATTTTAAACCATGTAGTGTCTCCTTGTCCTGTTCGAATGACAACCTCCTGGTCAAGGTACAGGTTTCTTATGAGTACAATCAAGTGTTCAGGAATTCCCATTCTTCTCAATGTTACCCATAATTTGTCATGATCCACACAATCAAATGCCTTTGCATAGTCAATAAAACACAAGTAAACATCTTTCTGCTATTCTTTGCCTTGAACCAAGATCCATATGACAACATCTATGCTATCATATTGAATTATTTTCAGTAAGATCTTATTTGTGTGTGATACTAATGATATTGTTCGATAATTTCCACATTCTGTGGGATCACCTTTCATTGGAATGGGTACAAATATGGATCTCTTCCAGTCAGTTGGCCAGGTAGCTGTCTTCCAAATCTTTTGGCATAACCGAGTGAGTGTCTCCAGTGTGGCATCCGTTTGTTCAAATATCTCAATGGGTATTCCGTCTATTCCCGGAGCCTTGTTCTTCACCAATTCCTTCATTGTAGCTTCTCCTTCCTCCTTCAATACCATTGGTTTTAGATCATATGCCACTTCCTGAAATGGATGAAGATCGACCAGTTCTTTTTGGTACAGTGACTCTGTGTGTTCCTTCCATCTTCTTTTGATGTTCCCTGCATCATTCAATGTTTTTCCCTTAGAATCTTTCAATATTGCAACTCAAGGCTTATTTTTTTTCTTCAATTCTTTCAGCTTGAGAAATGCTGAGCGTGTTCTTCCTTTCTGGTCTTCTAACATCAAGTCTTTACACATTTCATTATAGTAATTGGCTTTGTCTTCTCCAGCTGCTCTTTGAAATCTTCGGTTCAATTCTTTTATCTTGTAATTTCTTCCATTTGCTTTATTTACTGTCCACTCAAGGGCAAGTTTCAGAGTCTCTTCTGTCATCCATTTTGGTCTTCTCTTCTTTTGTTGTCTTTTTAGTGACCTCTTGCTTTGTTCATGGATGATGCTCTTGATGTCATTCCACAATTCATCTGGCTTTCAGTCATTGGTGTTCAATGCATCAAATCTACTCTTTAGATGATCTCCAAATTCTAGAGGGATATATTCAAGATCATACTTTGGCTGTCTTGGACTTGTTTTAATTGTTTTTAATTTCAAGTTGAAGTTGCATATGAGCAGTTGATGGTCTGTTCCACAATCAGCTCTTGGCCTGGTTTTGGCTGAAGATATTGAGCTTTTTCACTGCTTCTTGCCACAGATGTACTCAGTCTGATTCCTGTGTGTTCCATCTGGTGAAGTCCACATGTACAGCCACCATTTGTGTTGTTGAAAAAAGGTGTTTGCAATGAACAAGTAGTTGGTCTTGCAAAATTCTACCATGGGAGTTCCAGCATTATTTCTGTCACCAAGGCTTTGGTGACAGAAATTTTATCAGTAGTTATACTTAATTATAAAAAATAAGAAGAGCACTATTAATTTAATTACCACAATTCAATA
Organism: Orycteropus afer afer; assembly: GCF_000298275.1. NCBI lineage: Eukaryota > Metazoa > Chordata > Mammalia > Tubulidentata > Orycteropodidae > Orycteropus > Orycteropus afer. Next base: position 10,201,580 of record NW_006921680.1, read on the forward strand.
GGTGGAATATTTTTGAACACAGAATCCATGAGGAAAATAATAAAAAGATCATTCATAATAAAAACATTTAAGCTTCACGATTCAGAAATAATTTTTGCTATTCCTAGATTAAACTTAAAAATAAAGGATTATAGTATTTTATTGCAAAATATCAAGTATCAATAAATTCATGATATAAGAAACTAAATACTTTTTTTTAATTTGTTATTGTAATTTGAATGAATGTTTATAGAGCAATTTATTTTCCATTCAAAAGTTCATAGATTTTGTTTCGTGATATTGATTGCAATCCCCACAATGTAACAACTCTCTTCCCAATTCCTCCCTGTCATTACCTTTTCCCAGTGTTCTTCTTTCCTCTGCATTTTACCTTTTGAGATTTCTCCCTGCAAAAATCTCACCCTTCTTATCTCCCATAGTTGATTGTTCTAAGGAGTGCACCTCCCTAGTATAACTGCTCACCTCATAAGACTGTCTATTATTTGGCCAAATGTTAAGCCATGGGAGTAAAGTCAATTCCAGGCCCAGAAGGTTACTAGGACCCCTGACTTTCAGGATTTCACCAGGTCTCTATCAGAACAGTTAGTCAGATCATTTTTTAAGATTATGAATTTTGTTGCACATTTTTCTCCTACTCTATCCAGGATCTCTAATTTTTATCCCATTGTGAGTGGTTGTCAATGGTAGCTGAGCACGATCTAGTTCTTCTGTTCTCAGGGTCATGTATGCTGGGGTCCATGGTTGACTAGTCCCTTGGACTAACTTTGCTTTTCTTCACTTTTCTTTGCTTCATACATGTTGTTGTTGTTGTTGTTATGTGCCATCAAGTCGGCCCCGACTCAAGAAAGACCAATAATTGCATCTTAGATGACTGCTCATAAACTTTTAAGACCCCAGTCATTACTAACCGAAGTAGAATATAGAACAATGTTTTTGTGTACTATGTTATGCTAATTGAGCTTGATGTCCCCCATGACCATGGTCTCAAGCCCGTGGGGCCAGTAATTCACTCCCTCAAGGTTTTTGGCTGTGGCTAAGAAATTATCATAACGTTGCCCCTGTTAGCTCAACATATATATGGTTTTTTTTTTTTTTTATCACATACAAATACATATGTAGATATATTGTCTGCTACCCATGCCTGATCATCTCGCCTGCCTAGCTATGTATCTGTTCATAGACTAATGTTTCTTATTATTGATAATACAGTGTTGTGTATGTAATAATATTTACCTTTGTTGTCTGTACATCTTGTACACCTCTCTGTGTCTTCCTTTTCCTTAATGATGTTGTGCTGGTGAGCCACTTTTGGTGTATTGCCTTTCCATTCACCAAAATCAATATGTATTTCTTACCTAGCTAGCAACTTTCCCTTCTTTCCCCTCCCATCCCTGATAATCGACTATGAATGTTTCTTTCTCTCTGTAAATTTTTCCATGACTTTTTGTAACAGTAGACTCATAAAATTTATATTTATCTTTCTGTGATTGACTTATTTCACTCAGCATAATGTCCTCTACATTCATTCATATGATGAGGTGTTTCTCAGATTCTATATTATTCCTTAGTGTTGTGTATTCCATTATGTGTATGTACCATAGTTTAGTTATCAGGTTATCCTTTGATTGGCACTTAGATTGTTTCCATCTGTTTGTTATTGTGAATAGTGTTTCAATGAACATGGGTGTGGATATGTCTATTCATGTCCTGGATCTTACTTCTTTAAGAACTATACATAGTAGTGGGATTGCTGGATCGTATGGTATTGCTATTTTCAACTCTTAAGGAAGTGTCAGACCATTTTTACAATGGTTGAACCATTTTATAGTCCCACTAGCAGTGTATGAGAGTTCCAATCTCTCCACACCGTCATCTGCATTTGTTGTTTTCTGTCATGTTGGCTCTCTGAATATCTTCTTTGGTGACATATTTGTTCTTATTCTTTGCCCATTTTTTAATTAAACTTTTTGTCTTTTTGATATTAAGGTGTTGAAATTTTCTATAAATTTTAAAAGTAATGGGATACAAAAGTCTTCAAATGTTTTGCCATCTCCCGTTTATCCACCTACATGCCTCAGCCCGAACTCCTTGTCTCTGATGCTCAGAATTTTATCTTTCTTTAATACCTATAATCAAATAGACAGACAAAAGGCCACTGCTCAAGAAAATATAAAAACAATATTTATTTTATTTTATTATTTTTTTTACTTTGGATGATTTCTCTTTCCACAAAAATTGGATGACTAGGTGCACTGCTCTCATTCTCCCCACTGGGAAATTTCCTTCCTTTACTGTGCTTCAAAGCCATGCTTGAATGTGGCTATGATGCAGTCATGGTTCCTTTTCAGGATCTACCTGCACACTGAGCTGATAGTGCAGTTTCCTCATACTCTTTAGCCTGTTTCAGGTTGATCCCAGATGAATCATCATGTTACCATGCACTTTATTACTTGACAAGCATGACAGAATGCAGTTAATAATACAAAATTCTAAATAAAAATTCTAGTTATTAGGGTCCCATAGTAATTCATCTCTACCATTACTTAGTGTCCCATAGTGGTTCATCTCCACCATGGCTATCTATCACACCAAGGGTTGTTTCTCCAAAGTAGTATAATTATTTCCTTCAGATGATATGGCCTTTCTCCAGATAACAAGGGTCTTCAATTCATTGGATTCTCCCACTGGGATTGTCATGTAAGCCCTACACTGTTTTTTTTTTTTTGTTGTTGTTGTTGTTGTTTTTGTTAGTTAGTTTGTTTTGTTTTATATATATATATATATATATATATATATATATATATATATATATATATCATTGTCCCTTTCAACACCATGAGGTCTGCCAGATCATATGGGCCAAGTGGGAGTCATATTTGCATTGCAGCCTGGACCTACTATAGTGTACTTTCTTTCTTAAGATCCCACTCAAAGCTTGTAGTCTTCCATGTCACTCAGGTTATGGATAACAGTATATTCTTATTTGTGGAATGTGTTTATCTTTATAACCCAAAGAGTTATGTTATCTTCTTTTATTGATAGGAGATACAATATGTAGCAATTTATTTTACTTTTGAAATGGACATGCAAATACAGTCCTGAGCTCTACCCACTTCAAACTGCAAAGTCCCTGAATCTGCATTAGATTTATCTCCCTTCCTCTGGAACACATATGTTTTCCCAAGACCTACAGGGTGCTAGTTTTTATTTGCCCATTCTGTCTGATAATATGTTCTCATTTGTGTTCTGAATCAATGTGTTATTCTGAGGATATGTAAGCAGTCCAGATTTTTGTTGGCTATATTATGATGTTGTTGTTGTTGTTATGTGCCGTCGAGTCAGACCTGACTCATAGCGACCCCTCCTTGGGTTTCCGAGGCAGTATCACTATGGAAATAGATTGCCTCATCTTCCTTCCGAGGAGTGGCTGGTGGGTTTGAAACACCAGCCTTCTGGGTAGCAATCAACTGCCTTAGCCACTATGCTACCAGAGCTCCCATATTATGATAGAGGGAGTTATTGTAGCATAGTGCCTAAGGCACTTGACTTCTAACCAAAATGCTGGCAGTTCAAACCCACCAGCCACTCTTCAGAAGAAAGGTTGGGCAATCTACTTCTGTAATGATACTGCCTCGGAAACTCAAGGAGGGATTGCTATGAGTCGAGTCTGACTCAACAGCACATAACAACAACAACAACAACATATTATGATAGAGGGCATGAAGGTTAATGTAACCTGAGATAAAACTGAAAATGAATTGGTAAACATCTCACCTAAGTTAAAACTGTTTTTGAACTTCTCTACCAATTGGAAATGAAAATAATATATTTACCAAGTCAATCACCATATGTCATATACCTAAGGCCTTATTCATCTGCTTTAGCAAATATACTATATTTAGCATAGAAGGTGTGATCAGAGTTAACTACTTGGTTGAGTTTGTGGTAATCTAGAGTCACTCCATAGGATTCATTCAGTTTTCCAGAGGTCAGACTGGCAAAATTAATGTAGACATCACCATCACCATCCATACATAATTTGTTGTTGTTGTTGTTATGTGCCATTGAGTCGGCCCCGACTCATAGCGACCCCTCCTTGGGTTTCTGAGGCAGTATCACTACGGAAGTAGGATTGCCCAACCTTCCTTCTGAG
>NW_006921680.1:10206857-10214595 GCF_000298275.1 Orycteropus afer afer
AATCCTACTTCCGTAGTGATACTGCCTCGGAAACTCAAGGAGGGGTCGCTATGAGTCGGGGCTGACTCGACGGCACATAACAATAACAATAACAAATACATTACTTTGTCTTCTCAAGTAAGGGGAGGGACAGCTCCCTCCCAAGGCAGGAAGTGGGAAGAAGCCAGGGCACACAGCCTGATACAGGTAAGGGGAAGAAGATCCCCCACCCAGGCAGGAAGTGGGAAGCCAGGGCTAATGAATTGAATAGGTATTGGAAAGGCCAGGAAGTGGGTAGACAGGTTTGGAACATCTAAGGGAGATGAACTTCTCTGTCAGTTTGTCATACTGTGGTGGATTGTGTGTTGCTGTGAAGCTGGAGGCTGTTTCACTGGTGTTTCAAATGCCAGCATGGTTGTCCATGGTGGACAGGTTTCAGCAGAGCTTCCACACTGAGACAGACTTGGATGAAGGAACAGGCCATCCACTTCTCAATGAATTGGCCAGGGAAAACTTTATGAATAGCAAAGAAACTCTGTCTGATACATTACTGGATAACTTTATGAATAACCTGAAAACATTGTCTGACACAGTGCTGAAAGATGAAGCTCTCAGGTTGGAAGGTACTCAAAATATGACAGGGAAAGTGTTGCCTCATCAGAGTAGAACTGACCTTAATAATATGGACAAAGTAAAGCTTTTGGGATCTCTATTGGTTGATGTTACAAAACTCAATCTGAAGAGAAACAGTTGCAAACATCCATTAATAATTGGAACATGGAATGTACGAGGTATGAACCTAGGAAAACTGGAAGCTGTGAAAAATGAAATAGAATGCATAAAGACTGATATCCTAGGTATTGTTGTTTTATGTACCATCAAATTGGTCCCGACTCATAGAAACCCCTCCTTGGGTTTCAGGGGCAGTATCACTACAGAAGTAGGATTGCCCAACCTTCCTTCCCAGGAGTGGCTGGTGGGTTTGAACTGCCAGCCTTCTGATTAGCTGTCAAGTGTCTTAGGCACTATGCTATCAGAGCTCTTATCCTAGGTATTAGTGAGCTTAAATGGACTGGTTCTGGCCTGTTTGAATCAGACAACCATATGATTTATTATGTTGGGAATGGAGTGCATTCATCATCACAAAGAATTTTTCAAGATCTATCCTGAAGTAAAATGCTATCAGTAACAGGATAATATCCATATACTTACAAGGAAGACCATTGATAGTACTGTTATTCAAACATATGTGCCAACCACTAAAGCCAAAGGTGAGGAAACTCAAGATTTTTACCAATTTCTGCAGTTTGAATTTGACTGAACATGTTATCAAGATGTGCTGCTTATCACAGTGATCAGAATGTGAAAGTTAGAAACAAAGAAGAATCACCAGTAGTTGGAAAATTTGGCCTTGGTGATAGGAATAACACTGGCAATCGCATAATAGACTTTTGCAAGAGCAATGATATTTCATTGCAAATACTTTTTTTCAACAACACAAACAGCAGCTATACATGTGGACTTTGCCAGATGGAGTGCACAGGAATCAGATTGGCTACATCTGCAGCAATAAGCAACAGAAAACCTCAATATCTTTAGCCAAAACAATGCCAAGAGCTGATTGTGGAACAGATCATCAACTGCTCATATGCAAGCTCAAGTTGAACTTGAAGACAATTAAAACAAGTCTACAAGAGCCAAAATATTACCTAGCATATATCCCTTCTGAATTTACAGATGACCTAAAAAATAGATTTGATGCATTGAACACCAATGACCTAAAACCAGAGGAACTGTGGGATGGCATCAAGAACATCATCCATGAAGAAAGCAACAGTCATTAAAAAGACAGGAAAGGAAGAAAAGACCAAAATGGATGTCAGAAGAGACTGAAACTTGCCCTTGAGTTGAGAGTAGCTAAAGCAAATGGAAGAAATGACAAAAGAGCTGAGCAGAAGATTTCAAAGAGCAGCTCAAGAAGACAAAGCCAATTACTATAAAGAAATGTGAAAAGACCTGGAGTTAGAAAACCAAAGGGGAAAAACACACTTGGCATTTCTCAAGATGAAAGAACTGAAGACAAATTTAAGCCTCAATTTAAAATATTGAAAGATTCTATGGGTAAATTATTGAATGATGCAGGAAACATCAAAAGTAGATGGAAGGAATACACAGAGTCACTGTACCAAAAAGAATTTGTCAATGTTCATTCATTTCAGGAGGTGGTATATGACCAAGAACCAATGGTACTGAAGGAAGAAGTAAAAGCTGCACTGAAGGAGGTAGTGAAAAATAAGGCTCTGGGAATTGATGGAATACCCATTGAGATGTTTCAACAAATGGATGCCCTTCTGGAGGCACTCACTTAGCTATGCCAGGAGATTTGAAAGACAGCTATCTGGCCAACTAACTGGAGGAGATCTATATTTGTACCCATTCCAAAGAAATGTGATCCCATAGAATGTGGAAATTGTCTAACAATATCATTAAAATCATATGCAAGTAAAATCTTACTGAAGATAATTCAGAAATGATTGTATCAATATAATGATGCAGAAGTTCTGGAATGCAAGCTGGATTCAGAAGAGGGCATGGAATGAGGGATATCATTGCTGATTTCAGATGGTTCTTGGCTGAAAGTAAAGAATACAAGAAAAATGTTTACTTGTGTTTTATTGACTATGTACAGTATTTGATTGTGTGTATCATAACAAATTATGGATAACACTGAGAAGAATTGGAATTCCAGAACACTTAATTGTACTCATGAGGAACCTGTACGTAGACCAGCAGGCTGTTGTTCAAATGGAGCAAGGGGATATAGCATGATTTAAAATTAGGAAGGGAGTGTGTCAGGGTTGTGTCTTTTCACCATACTTATTCAATTTGTATGCTGAGAAAATAATATGAGAAGCTGGACTATGGGAAGAAGAATGTGGCATCAGGATTGGAGGAAGAATCATTAACAATTTGCAATATGCTGATGACACAACTTTGTTCACTGACACTGAGGATGACTTGAAGCACTTACCAATGAAGACTGAAAACTACAGTTTGCTGTAAGGATTACACCTCAATATAAAGAAAAGAAAAATCTTCACAACTCGACCATTAAACAACATCACGATTAATGAAGAAAACATTAAAATTGTCAAGAACTTCAAATTACTTGGTTCTACAATCAACAACAATGGATGCAACAGTCAAGATATCACACAACTTGTTGTTATGTGCCATCCAGTCAGACCCGATTCATAGCGACCCCTCTTTGGGTTTCCAACTTAGCACTGGGCAAATAAGCTGCTAAAGACCTCTTTCAAGTGCTAAAGAGCAAAGATGTCTCCTTGAGGACTAAGATGTGCCTGACACAAGCCATGGTGTTTTCAACCACCTTATATGCATGTGAGAGCTGCACAATGAATAAGGAAGACCAGAGAAAAGTTGATGCTTTTGAGTTGTGTTGTTGTTGAAGAATGCTGAAAGTACCATGGACTGCTAAAAGAACTAACAAATCTATCCTGGAAGAAATGCAGCCAGAATGCTCCTTGGAAGTGAGAGGGGCCAGATTTCATCTCACTTACTTTGGTTATGTTGTCAGAAGGGACCATTCCCTCAAGAAAGATACTGGTAAAGTGGAGGGTCAACAGAAAAGGGGAAATTCCTCAATGAGCTGAATTGACACAGTGACTACAACGATGGGCTCAGGTACAACAAGGATCATGGAGCTGGAACAGGACCAGGCAGTGTTTCATTCTGCTGTACACAGGGTCACTATGAGTCACAGACAACTCAGTGGCACCTAACAACAACTGCAATTTTCTTCTCAACATTCCTGGAAGTGGATAAATGCATGAAAAATGTTTTATTTGATAAAAGCTTCAAGTTCTCTTCACTTTCAGCAAACAAGGTTGTGTCATTTGCATATCACAGATTGTTAATGAGTCTTCCTCCAATCCTTATGCTTCATTCTTCTTCATATAGACTCCAGCTTCTTAGATTATGTGTTCCATGAGACAGAGATGAGACAGTTTGGTTCCATAAAGATTTATAGCTTAGGAAACCCTATGGGGGCAGTTCCACTCTGTCCTATACAGTCACTTATGAGTTGGAACTGACTCGATGATGGTGGGATACTGATTGAATAAGTAAGTGAAAAGTCAACTCTAATGTATGATTTTCCTGATTTTAGTCATGCAGTATCTTCTGTTTGAACAACTGACTCTTGGTTTATATATATGTGTGTTCTGGAATTCCTATTCTTTTCAATGTTATCTATAACTTATTATGATCCACACAGTCAAATGCCTTTGCATAGCCAATAAAGTATGGTTAAACATATTTCTGGTATTCTCTGCTTTCATCCAAGATCCATATGACAGCAGCAATGATATTCTTTGTTTCACATCCTATTCTGAATCTGGCTTGAATTTCTGACAGTTCCCTCTCTATGTTCTACTACAACCATTTTTCCATTATCTTCATCAAAATTTTACCGGCATGTGATATTAACAATACTGTTTGATAATTTCTGCATTCTATCTGATCACTTTTTTTTGGAGTGTGCACAAATATGGATCTCCTCTGATTGCTTGGATAGGTAGCTGTCTTACAAATTTCTTGGCATAGAGGAGTGAGTGCTTACAACATTGTATCCTTTTACTGGAATATCTCAATTGGTATTTGTCAATTCCTGAAGCTGTGTTTTTCACCAATGCCTTCACTGTACCTTGAACTTCTTCCTTCACTGTCATCGACTCTTGATCATACGATACTTCCTGAAATGGTTGAATGTTGAACAATCCTTTGTAGTACAATGAATTTGTTTATTTTTCTATCTCCTTTTGATGTTTCCTGCATTATTCAATATTTTTTCCATAGAATCCTTCAATATTAAGTATGCAAAAATAACTTTTACAAACCATAGTTTGCAATGACAAGTAGCAAATAAGAATATTGTTTATCTATAAGGCAGGACAGAGGGAAAAAGGATTGAGTAAGGCAGTATTGGTGGTTTCACATCTATTTCAAATGTCTTGTTTCTATGAAAGTTTACAAAATGAAAGTAATAAAGTGCCAAGAATTGTCAAAATCAGGTGGTGAATATCCTATTTGTTTCCGACATATGTATGCTATATGTTCTTCTTAAAGTATTTGTACAAATAACATACATTCTGTTATGAATCATGAAATGGTTGGAAATATTAAATTATTTTAGAAAGCACATTAAAATAGTTGTCAATCATGGACAATAACAATAATAATTATAATCACTATAATTATCAAATCACCATCATAATCATTATTACCTTACTTCCAATGTTTATTGAATGCACATTATGTACCATGCTTGGAGGTTGAGCTTTAATTCATTTTTTTTCTACTTATAAAGTTTTATATAAATTAATGTAGTAGTAACATCACATACTTCTAAAACAAATAGCAACTAATTAGGATTAAAAAAAAAAAAAAACTTACACTACACATATAGAAGACATTAGTAACTAAAGATATCAGAACTTTTACCTCACATGTTGCTAGTTGAAAAGGTGTATTCACGTACTATTTTGTCTTTCTATGAACTTTATCCTGAAGGAACCCTGAATTAAATGATAGTACCGATGGAACCTCTGGTGGCATAGTGGCATTTGACTGCTAACCACAGGGCTGGTGGTCCAAACCCACCAGCCACTCCTGGAAGGAAGACTGGGCAATCAACTTTCATAGAGATACTGCCTTGGAAACCCAAAGTCAGATCCAACTCGAAGGCAATGAGCATGGTTTAACGGTTTTTATGTTGCTGTGAAGTGTCATACAGTTGATTCTGGCTGAGAGCAACCCCATGCAACATAGTACCACTATCCCCATTAGTTTTTCTAGTCTGTGATTTTCATGGAAGCAGGTTGTAATCTTTTTCTGTCTCAGAGCCTCTGGGTGAGTTGAACTACCAACCTTTCAATTGCACTGTTACTGTTGTGCCACCAGGGCAGGTATATACTAATCAATTTTAGGTAAATGATTGGTAGTTTATAGTTAACTTGTGCATAAAATATATTTCTCAAAAACTTTCCATCTTTTCCTATAAAAAAAAATAGTATATTTTATTCAAATGATAATAGCTATGCAGAATCGGTCCTAAGACCAGTTAAAGTTGCACAACCAGCATATTATAATTCATTTGTTTGTATTTCTCATATAATTATTTCCTGACATATTAACTTAAGTCTGTACCCAGCTGTGATAGTACTTTAGAACAGTAATGATAGTCTAAATCATCTCTATTTGTAGATGAAGCTTTATTTCAACATTTTTACTTCATTCAATATATAAATTTTGTAAGAGGTGACAGAATGACCCTCTGTAAAAAGGTAAGATTTTTTGGGGGGATAGGATGCTACTTATATAGGACTCCAGAAAGAAATAAAAAAATAAAAATTTTGATTAATCAGTCAATAATTTACTATTTTTATTTAATTAAGTGAAGTAAGATATATCTACAGTACTGATTTGATTGTCTTGGAACCTGATTCAACTGACTAAAATAAAATAGTTTCAATTGAATACTTAAAATACTTCTATTATCACAATGAAGCTTTTTGATCTGTGGGAAAGTTAATTTACTATTCTTTTTATGATATTTGTGGAGTATTATTTTTTGATTTTTGAAAATAAAATTTATTTTACCCTGTAGCATTAATCAAAGGGAAAAAATACTGTTTATAAGTCCAAGAAAGAATATATTTGCAAAAGAAAATAAAAGATTATCATAAATAAATCTATGACAATTTCTCAATTATTGTAAATATTGACATTAATGGCTAAATGTAGAAAGATTATGAAACCACAGAGTTGACATTTCTGCTCCATAAGGTCAAAATAAAAACAATACATATGCTTTGTCTTTATAATTTTAAAATTTGTGAATCATTATTAAAAGACACTAACAATACCAGCCTATAATTTAAATGGTACTTGTAGAAAGCATCTTTCTGTTTTTGTTTACTAGTACATAATACAGATTGTCATTCTGTGTGTTCACTGTATGTATCTAAATTTATATGTCAATACATTGGTGTATCTGTGTGCAAGATAAAAATACATGTGTGTGACTTTCTAACTATACGTGTGTACATGTATGTGTATAAATATATGTGTATGTATGTAAACATATGCCTGTATCTCTCTCTCTCTCTCTCTCTCTCTATATATATATATATATATATATGTGAATATTTGTGTTTGTATGTGAACAGTTGTGTATGTTTCTGTGTAAATGACTAATATATGTAAGTATCACATATATGTGCATGTGAAATGGTATCTTCATTGCTTAGCACAGTGCTTGACCAGTAAAATTTTGAATGAAATAATGAATATATGGTTTCCAACATTTATTTTTATTTCAAATTTATATATTTCCTATTTAAAATTGAAATATGTCTAAATTCATTTCATTAAAATAATGATTATTTTCATAAATTAAACCAAGAAATGTAACTTTATTTGAAGAACTTAACAGTATTTCAAGTCATGTTTTCTATGTCCATTATTCTATTTAGTTTAAATTATATGGTACACTTCTCCTGGGATTATTGTTGTTGTTGTCAAATGCCGTCGAGTCATTTCCGACTCATAGCGACCCCATGCACAGCAGAACGAAACACTGCCCGATCCCACGCCAGCCCCACAATCCCTGCTATACTTGAGCCCATCATCACAGCCACCGTATCAATCCATCTCGTTGAAGGCCTCCCCCTCTTTC
>NW_006921680.1:10217695-10250642 GCF_000298275.1 Orycteropus afer afer
GTCCCTCTCGGGAGGGTAACAAGGGAAAGTGTTCAGTGCAGATCAGTAAGCACCAGCCCGCACGTGCCCACCTTGCTCCCGGAGACCTGGTCCCTCTCTGGAGGTTAACAAGGGAGCCGTCTGAGCACTAGTGATTGGGTTTTACCCCTTTCAACTGCTATTCCGGCCTGCTACTCTGTGCTATGCCCGTGCTTACCTTGCTTCCGGAGACACGGTCCCTCTTGGGAGGGTAACAAGGGAAAGTGTTCAGTGCAGATCAGTGAGTAAGCACCAGCCCGCCCGTGCCCACCTTGCTCCCGGAGATCCAATCCCTCTCGGGAGGGTAACAAGGGAGCTGTCTGAGCACTAGTGACTGGGTTTTACCCCATTCTCCTGCTCTTCCAGCCTGCTACTCCAACAAATGATGAATCCAATATCTCTAGGCCGAATGGTGGATTGTTTACTCACAGACAGTTGTAGGCATCACAACAGGATCCCAATCCACAGAAGAGTGTCCTGGGATAATACTACATATTTTAATTTAGTCTGTGACCCCAAAGTGTATTCCATGTTTAAAAAAAAAAAAAAAACTTAGACCTAATTCTAATGTGAGGAGCTCTGGTGCTGTAGTGGTTCATGCATTCAACTGTTAAGCAAAACGTTGACAGTTTGAACTAACAAGTTATTCTGTGGGAGAAGGATGAGTCAGTCTGCTTCTGTAAAGATTTGCAGCCTTAGAAACCCTATGGGGACAATTCTACTCTGTCCTATAGGGTTGCTATGAGTTGGAATCCACTTGATGGCAGTGAGTTTTTTGGGAATTCTAATGGTAGCACTGTAAAATAAAATATATTAAATAATAATAATAATAATAAAAACTTTTAGTGTTTCTTTGATTTAAAAACCTCACAAAAGTTACAATAGTTATTCTTTCATTAAAACATGTAAACTAAACATGTAAATATTTTTGTTTTAAAAATGTTTACTTCATTTCTTAAATATTGATTGCTATAGCAGATTTTCTTCATGACAGTGTAAGACAGGTTTTCCAAAAGACAATTAATTTCTCCTTTCTTTTGTCTTCCTGATCTAGGTTTTCAACATGTTATGCAAAGAATGCTGTCATTTTTTCCCAGTTCTTTCAGTTACTTTTAATTGTACAATAATCTTGAGAAGCATAAAAAATATTTCTCTCACACACATATATATATTTCTTATTCAGTTCATATGTATATATGTGTGTGTGTGTGTGTGTGTATAATTGATCTTTTCTTGATGTGTTTTGAATGTTAAAAAAATCAAAGCTGTTTTTGTAAATCACTCTACATACTTATTCAAGACAGCATATTCAACCATAAACAAAAGAATATCAATAAATGAATCTAGATATTTAATAAAAAAATAAATATTAATTAGCATAACTTTCATGTTTTTATTCAAAAGACAAAAAAATGAGAAAATGTTATAAATATATTGCACTTTGTGCTAGATTGGAATACATTAACTTTGTAAAATTTCATATGTTATTATTAGGTACCATGTAGGTGGCTCCAACTCATACAGACCCTCTATGTACAACAGAAGGAAACACTTCCCAGTACTGTGCCAGCCTCACAATCCTTGCTATTCTTGAGCCCATTCGTTGCAGGCACTGTGTCAATCCATCTCATTGACGGTCATCTCCTTTTTCTCTGACCCTCCACTTTACAAGGCATGTTATCCTTCTCCAGGGAATGGTCCCTTCTGACAACATGACCGAAGTAAGTGAAATGAAGTCTGAACATTTTTGCTTCCAAACAGCAGTCTGGCTGCACTTATTCTAGGACAAATTTTTTCATTCTTCTGGCAGTCCATGCCACCTTCAGTATTCTTTGCCAACACCACAACTAAAAAGCATCAACTCTTCAGTCTTCCTTATTCATTGTCCAGCTTTCACATGCATATGAGGCAATTATATGTATATAAAAATACCATGGCTTGGGTTACGTGCACCTTAGTCTTCAAAGTGACATCTTTGCTCTTCAGCATTTTAAAGAGATCTCTTGCAGCAGATTTACCAAGTGCAATACAACTTCTGATTTCTTTACTGCTGGTTCCATTGGTGTTGATTGTGGATCCAAAGTTTGGGCAATCTATTTCTCTAGTGATACCACTTCAGAAACCCAAGGAGGAGTCACTATGAGTTGGATCCGACTCAACAGCCATGAGTTTTGGTTTGATAACTTCAAACTTTTCTCCATGTATTGTGATGTTCCTTATTGCTCCAGTTGTGCAAATTTTTGCTTTCTCTATCTTGAGGTATTATCCATACTGAAGAATGTAGTCTTTGACTTTCATAAGTGCGTGCTTCAAGTCATCTTCACTTTTAGCAAACAAGGTTGTGTCATCTGCATATTGCAGGTTGTTAACAAGTCTTCCTCCAATCCTGATGCTGTGTTCTTCTTCATGTAGCCCAGCTTCTCAGATTATTTGCTCAGCACGCAGACTGAATAAGTATGGTGAAAGGACACAATCCTGACTTACACCCTTCCTGACTTTAACTCCTTTAAACCACATAGTATAACCTTATTCTGTTAGAAAGACAAAATTCTTCTCAATGTTATCCATAATTTGGTATGATCCACACAGTCAAATACCTTTGCATAGTCATTGAAACACAGGGAAACCTCTTTTTAGTATTTACTTGCAGCCAAGATCCATCTGACATCAGCATTGTTGTCCTTTGTTCTGTGTCCTCTTCTCAAACTGGCCTGAATTTCTGGCAATTTCCTGTCAACACACTACTGCAACTGTTTTTGACTTATCTTCAACAAAATTTTACTTATGTGTGATATCAATATATAATTTTCACATTCTGTTGGATAATCTTTCTTTGTAATGGAATAATTATCATTCTCTTCTAGTCAATTGCTCAGGTAGCTGTCTTCTACATTTCTTGGCAAAAGTAAGTGCCTCTAGCATGGCATTCGTTTGTTGAAACATCTCATCTGGCATTCCATCAATTCTTGGAGCCTTGTTTTTCCCCAATTCCTTCAGTATTGCTTGGACTTCTTCAATATCATTGGTTCTTGATCATAAGCTATCTCCTGAAATAGTTAAACATTGACCAATTATTTTTAGTACTATGACTCTGTATATTCCTTCCATCTTCTTTTGATGCTTCCTGCATCATTCTATATTTTGCCCATAGCATCCTTCAATATTGCAACTTGAGGGTTGAATTTTTCCTTCAGCTCTTTCCTCTTGAGAAATTCTGAGTGTGTTCTTCCCTTTTGGTTTTCTAACTCACGTCTTTGCAGGTCTCATTATACATATTTCCCACAGATTATTAAATAACTACATACTAAATACAACTACTACATTTTTAATGTTTTCTTTAAGGAAGAATTATTTAGAGCTGTTATGAAATGCATCACTTTAAGCCATATGAAAATGTACAGATATCCAGAGTCACTCACTGGTCCTATATATCATATGCTCGTTTACTTTTTATCTTACCATGAAGCTCAGGAATTTCAATTATTTCAAGGTGGGCTACCTGTGCTTTATTAATCATCTCCAAGCACTTGTTATTTGTAAAATACTTAACTTTATTTTGAATTTTGAATATGGTTCATCTCTGAATATATATTTGTTTAAATGGGCTTTACTTTCCTACAGAAATATCTCTTATATGAAAACAATATAATTTATTCAAATCAGTGAATTCTACAATTTACTATGTCCCATGCTGGATATTAAACATGCAAAATTAAATAAAAGAACTTTTTCTTTGAAATGGTGACAGGAGAAATTCATTTCATTCCAGGACCATTGAATTGTCTAAGAATTGAACACATAGCGAATGAAAGTAGTGAGAAAAATGTCTAGGAAGGTAAGAAAGATCTGATCTTGGAGAGACCAATGCTCATTAAGCAAGTTTGTTCATTGCATAAAACAGAGGCCTTCTGACTTTTGGGAGAGGGGAGACACATAATCAGATATAAATCTGTTATCAGTATCAAGAATGTGTTGAGATTGGAGGCGGCAAAATGAAATAAGGGACCGCTTAGTGCTAAAGTTCAGGTGACATGTGATAAAAAGTCAGAACCAGATAAGGTTAATGGGATGACATTGTGGAAAGGGATATGAAGTAGAAACTGGTGGTACTGATGCATTTCAGAGATACAAACAAAAGGAATGTGTCCAGGAAGAAATTAGAGTGAAAATGCCAATATAAAAATTATTCCCAAAGACTGCTGTGAGTCTGCTTGGGATGAATATGGAGACATTTCACAAGAAATGAAATTCTGTAGAAGGAACAGATGTTAGAGAAAAGATGATCAATTTGACCCTTGAGGAATATAAATATAATGAAGCAGTTATATCATCCACTCTTTTCAATGTAGAATCTATCACTTGGGTGGCAGATATGTATGGACCATCCTCACAAAGTTAGACACAGGTAAATTAATTGGGACACGTATAAATGCAGCTTAATTTCTTTTTTTTTTTTTTTTCAGATTTTAGGGTTTATGTGTTTTGCCTCAACTTTAATACTATAAAACTCAAGTGTTGTTCAACAAGGTTCAATTACAGATAAATTTGTTTGACCTAAGAAAACATGCATGTTGTTAGCAAATAAATAGCAAGCTATCTCTTCCATTTAATAATAATGTAATAGTTTTATCTATATATCTATTTATTTATACACCCATTTATACACCCAGATATTGTTGCTGTTGTTATATGCCATCGAGTCAGAACTGACTCATAGCAACTCCTCCTTGGGTTTCTGAGGCAGTATCACTACAGCAGTAGATTGTCCCATCTTCTTTCCAAGGGGTGGCTGATGGGTTTGAACCACCAGGCTTCTGGTTAGCAGTCAAGTGCCTTACGCACTACACCACCAAGCTCCCATAGAGCACCCTAAATTGTCAAAGATTCAGAAAGATGTTTTCAAATTATTATAAATCCAACAGAGATAAGGAACAAAATTATTTTCGTAAGAGATTTAAACAGTTTTCTCATTTAAAATTTTGAAAATAGGGTAGTAGATATTTATGTTAATGTTTTAAGTACTGAGAATCAAATAAATTATTCCAATAATACATTGTTTATGTAGGTATAATGCAATAATTTAAAAATATTTTTAGTTATGTCTGTATTTTCAAAATCATAAAAATATGTGATAATACATCTAGTAATTCAAAGCTCAAATTATAGTCATGATTCAAGTAAGTAGTAGAATGCAATCATTCTTGCAAGATGCTAATTAATTCAAAATTTTAAAACTTTGTTAATACCTAAACTCCTGCTAAAATATCTAAAAGAATATTGATATACTACATTTTTCAGTACTCATAAACTCCCTTTTCAGACTCCAAATCCAATTGTCTTCTATTCCTTTATGCATCTATCGATTCTACTGGAAAATGCTTTTATAAAAATCAATGTGTAAAAGACTTCTTTTATATCCTTTCCTTTGTCTCTTCACAAGGTTGTTTGATGTTTTATTGCAAATACTAAGTGTTCTTCATGGTCAGAATGTTAAAGTTGTTCTTAATATTTTACAAATAAGAGAAACATGACATCATCTGATGTAATGAGAAAAATTTGCTACTTCTATTCTTCACATGAAAATATACTGTATTTAACATTTTATTTACCTGTATCAAAGAAAGATTTACTTTTGACAAATTGTATCTATCATTTTCATTCACCAACTCTTAATTGTTTAATCAATCTGCATTAATAGTATAGCATTTAAATCTCTTTCTTCACAATATACTGTCTAAGACACTCAGTGGATAATGTTCTTATAGAACATTTTTATAGAAGATAGTATATCATATCTCTTTGTGAAAACCTGATTCTAACAAGTAAAATATGGGTGAATTATTTTCTTAAAAATACAGAACCAGACACTTCTTTCCGTAGATAGATTTATACAATGCTTTTGAACGAGCAACTAAATATCCTGAACATTAGAACATCCATTTTATGAAAAACGCCAGTCAGAAATCATTGTTGTTGTTTACTTTTTAAATTCATCCATACACATGGATTTTTAAATTGAATTTCAAAATCCTACTTGCATGTATTCACTTGAATCACATACACTTGGGCACTTCCTTAGATAGCTATTGATGTCAAATATTTGTTTTGTACTGTGATAATTACAACTTCCTGCATCAGTTTATCTAGGCTATGGTGCCCAGTTGCTTGGTCAAATATAGTCTAGACGATAGCTACATTGGCTAGATGATGCTAGCAAGGTATTTACATGTGATTAACATTCATATCAGTTGATTGTAAGTAAAGCAAAGCATCATCCATAATGTGGGTGAGGCTCAGTCAATCATTTAAAGGTCCTAAGAGCAAAAACTGAGGTTTCCTGGAGAAGGAATCTGCATCAAAACTGTAAAAAGACATCCTGCTGGAATTTCCAACTCACTGCATGTTTGGTTGATATAAGATAAAAGACTTCTGTAGCTTTTACCCTGTCTCTCCCTTGATCTCCTGATGTCAGACTTGTCAGCCCACACAATTATGTGAGTCAATCCCTTACAATGAAACTTTCTATCTTTCGCTTTGTGTATGTGTGTGTGTAATGCAAATGTTTAAGCCCTTGACAAGGAGTCAAAATTATCAGTGATTTGAACCTACTCAAAGGATTCTCGGGAGACAGGCTCAGTGATCTGTTTCTGATAGGTCACAACCTTGAAAACCCTATGCAGCACTTGGACTCTACACTCATGAGGTCACCAGGAGATAGAATCAACTTGGTGTAAGCAACATTGGCAATTAATAAACCATCAGTTTTGTTTTTCAGGAGAACTGGCCTAAGACACATAGATACTCACTTATTTGGCCAATTTGCAGTTTACAGAATTCTCTCAAAACCGACTTCCTCAAATGAATAATAAAAGCACTGCAACTGGACTTACCGTGTGAAAAAAAATGTTTATATATATATATATATATATATATATATATATATTATCCACACTTTAGAAGTATACAGGATGCAAATCCCTTCAAAGGATATTCAATGACTCTGAAACTCAGATGTTTTTTGACTAGGAATATAGTTATCATATACTATGGCCTTAAAGAGATTTCATCAGCTAATGTATTTAGATAACAAAACAACTGCTGAACCCACACTTTTATTTTCCTTGTTCTAATACATATGTATGTGCCTGTGTGTATTATATATACATATATATTTAAGATATGTGATGTGTATTATATTTTTAGTATATGTGAAGTCTTTGATTAAAATGATGTGCACTTCTAATTCTAAATATTAAAATATTGTTTCTGTTTTTGTTATTTCATTATCATTTATTTTGAAAAGATATTATCCAGATCCTTTAAATTTCCCAATATTTATTTAAGTAAATAAATATTTATCATTTGCATACAAAGAACAAGGCACAATTCTGTGAACTGGTAATATAAGGAGTGAACAAAAATAGACAAAGTTTTCAGGAAAATTGTCAGCCTTAGAAAAGAACAAAAGATGTTACCGGTTATTCTTGCAATGGAATGTTCACATTGTCTAGAGGACTCACAGGGGATTATCTGTGTGCATTTTTATTGTCTTTGACCTCAGCTATAGAACTTAAATTGTAGAAAACTGATAATACAGATGATTGCTCTTCATGACAATGAAGATGAACGTTATCCAGTAAAAAGCATAAATTTCCCTTAGTCAAATTTTCTTTTAATGCAGTCTTTGACATATATTAATTTTATTTTTGATGACATTATGATTTTACTTTTTGGAAAATTATACTTATAACAAGGTGCTTATCTTTTATAAAATTACATTCCAACGGCTGTTATGTACATACATGCACAACTTAAAGGATTCTTCAATGTTTATTTACTATAAGATGAATTCTTATGAGAAGGCAAGATATACCCATTTAGATCAGCAAATCTAAAAAATGGAAAATATGTTAAAATGTTAGGGCTTCCAAAACAAAGGGCACAATGTTACTTGTTTTCTAGTACCTCTTTTAACTTTGGTCTGGGGCAATAAGATCATGGAATTATTGGATAATGATTTTTGCTTGTTATCTTGAAACCAAAGTAACCATGTTGTTTGCAGAGTCGATGATAAATATGGTTGAACACCCACTGTGAAGTTTACAAGATAAAGCTGGTTATTTTAAGCTGTTGTGACTAGTCCTAAAACTGACTAATTTATTTTTTTATATATTTATTGTGATTTGGGTATAAGTTTACAGAGCAAATTTATTTTCAATACAGCAGTTCACACACACTTTGTCTCGTGACATTGACTGCAATTTCCTACAATGCAACAGCTCTCTTTCCACATCTTTCCTATAGTTACTTCTTCCCTGTGTTCTTCCCTCCCATGCAGTCCTGCCCCCCACCTGCTATCTCTCTGTGCATACACAGACCTTCTATTCTCCCATGATTGATCTCTCCAAGGAGTGTATGTACATAATATAAATGTTCAGCTCATAAGCTTGTCTTTAGTTTGGCTGGAAGCCACAGGAGTAGGTTCAATTTCAGACATTAAGGGGAGCTAGGGACCATAGTCTCAGGGAATCCACCAGGCTCTGTCAGACCAACAAACCCG
Organism: Orycteropus afer afer; assembly: GCF_000298275.1. Taxonomy (NCBI): domain Eukaryota; kingdom Metazoa; phylum Chordata; class Mammalia; order Tubulidentata; family Orycteropodidae; genus Orycteropus; species Orycteropus afer. Next base: position 10,226,274 of record NW_006921680.1, read on the forward strand.
GTCCCATTTTTTTATGATTTTGAATTTTGTTTCACATTGTTCTCCCACTCTATCCAGGATCTCCTACATAGATCACCCTCCGAGTTGTTGACAGTGGTAGCCAGGCACTATTTAGTTCTTCTGGTCTCATAGTCTCATATGCTGAGAATCGTATGGTGTACCAGTCCCTTGGACTAATTGTTTCCATATGTCTTTGGTTTTCTTCATTTCTTCTTTGACCTGGTAGAGTAGAGACCCACTTTTGCATCTAGATGACTGCTAGTAAGGATTTAAGATTCCAATCAATACTCATCAAAATAGGATGTGGAACAATATTTTTGTGTAGTATGTTATGCCATTTGACTTTGATGTCCCCTGCTCCATGGTCCTGAGCCCACAAGTCCAACTACTTGCACCCCCTGGGTATCTGGCTGGGGCCAAAAGTGACTACAACCTTGTCCTTGTCAGCTCTATTATATACCCGGAAATTCTTACAGAACATACAAATACACTTGCAGAAACATTGTCTGCCAACCCTATACATGATCATGAGCACACTATCCTCTGCATAGACATAGCTAATCATTCAGCTTGTCCACCCATCTATCCACCCATATATCAGTATTTGCTATTACAGACAACACAATGCTGTTTGTGCAAAATGTTCATCTTTATTGTCTGTTACCTCCAATGCACCTCTCTATGTCTTCCTCTTCCTCAATGTCACCATGTTGATCACTCACATTTGGTACAACACCTTCCCTTCACCCAAATCAATCTATCTAGCAGTGTTTCCTTCCCTACCCTCTAACCCCTGGTAACCAACAAAGAAAATTTCCTTCCATATATAAACCTTTCCTTGAGTTTTTAGAATAATGGACAAATACAATAATTGTCCTTCTGTGATTGACTTATTTCACTCAGCATAATGTCCTCCAAGTTCATCCATGTTATATGGTGTTTTTCAGATTCTACGTTATTCTTTAGGGTTGCATAGCATTCCATTGTGTGTATGTATGCACAATAGTTTGGTTATCTATTCTTCTGTTGATGGGCACGAAGGTTGTTTCCATTTTTTGGTATTGTAAATAGTGCTGATATGAACATGGATGTGAATGTATCTGTTCTTGTTCTGTCTCTCACTTCTTTATGATATATACCTAGTAATGGAATTGTTGGGTAAAATAGTATCTCTAATTGCAATTTTTAAGGAATCACCATATTGCTTTCCATAGTGGTTGTATCATTTGGCATTACCACAAGCAGTATACCAGAGTCCCAATTTCCCCAAATCCTCCCCAGCATTTGTTATTTTCTGTCTTCTTGTACTTTGCTACAAATGTTGGGGCAAGATGGTATCTTCTTGTTGTTTTGATTTGCATCTCTCTAATGGCTAATGATCATGAGCATTTCTTCATGTGTTTGTTGGCTGCCTAAATATCATCCTCTTTGGTGAGGTGTCTATTTATGTCTTCTACCCCTTTTTTAAATTAGATTATTTGTCCTTTATTTGAGGTGTTGAAATGTTGGAGTTTTCTATAAATTTTAGAATTTTAGAGATAAGTCCCTTGTCAGGTATGTCCTTGCCAATTTTTTTCTTTTTTTTGGCCAATCTGTAGTTTTTGTTTTCACTCTTTTGGAGAAGTTTTTGGAAGCACATGACAATTTAATTTTTAGAAGGTCACATTCATCTAGTTTATCTTCTGCTGTTTGTGCATTTTGGGTTATGCTTAATAGTCTATTTATGCCCATATATTGTTGTGGTTGTGGTTATGTGCCGTCGAGTCAGACTCGACTCATAACGACCCCTCCTTGGGTTGCCGAGACAGTATCACTACGGAAATAGATTGCCCATCTTCCTTCTGAGGAATGGCTGGTAGGTTTGAACCTCCAGACTTCTGGTTAGCAGTCAAGTGCTTAAGCACTATGCTACCAGAGCTAATTTGTCTCTATTTTTCCTTTGAGGAACTCTATAGAGTTTTAGGTTTCACATTTAAGTCTTTGATCCATCTGGACTTAGTTTTTTTTTGTATGATGTGAGATTCTGATCTTGTTTCACTTTTCTGCAAATGAATCTCCAGTTTGCCAGCACCATTTATTAAACAAACATTCTCTTCCCCATTTAATGGATTTTGGCCCTTTGTCAAAGATCAGCTGACCATAGGTTGAAGGATCTATTTCTGGGTTCTCAATTCTATTCCATTGGTCTACGTGTCTGTCATTGTATCGGTACTAGGCAGTTTTGACCACAGTGGCTGTATAGTAGGTTTTGAGACCCAGCAGTGTGAGACCTCTTATTTTGTTCTTCTTCAGTTAGTGCCTTCCTTATCCGAGGTCTCTTTCCTTTCCATATGAAGTTAGTGATTAGTTTTTCCATATCCTTAAAGAATATTGATGGGAGTTGGAATGGGATTGCATTGAATGTGTAGATTGCTTTGGGTAGATTTGACATTTTCACAATATTCAATCTTCCTATCCACTAGCATGGTATGTCCTGCCATTTATGTAGGTCTCTTATGTTTTCTTGAAGTAGTCTTTTGTAGTTTTCTTTGTACAGATCTTATGTGTCCCTAGTGAGATTTGTTTCCAAGAATTTTATTTTTTTATTTTTTGGTAGCTATTGTAAATGATATTGATTTCCCTATTTCTTTTTCAGCAATCTCTTTGCTGCTGTAGAGGAATCCAACTGATTTTTGAATGTTGATCTTGTATCTCACCATAATGCTAAATCTCTCAATTAGTTGCAGCAGTTTTTTTTGAGTCTCTTGGGTTTTCCATGTGTAGGATCATATCATCAGCAAATAGGGATAATCTGACTTCTTCCTTAACAAATCGCATGCCTTTGATTTCCCTTTCTTGATATTTTTCATATTTTATAATTTTGTTTTTGTTTGTTTGTGTGTTTACTCTTGTGTTTTGAGAATTCTTTAAATACTCTAGCTGTAAGATATGTGGTTTGTCAGACGTGATTTTCAAATATTTTTTTTCCCAGTATATAGTTTACCTTTCCATCATCTTTACATTGTCTTTCCCAAAACAAAAAATTTGGGAAAATTTGATGAGTGTAATTTATCATTTTTTTAATTACATAGATTGTTCTTTTGACACTATGTCAACAATTTCTTCACCAAGCCCTAGGTCCTAAAGATCTTCTCCCACATTATCTTCTAAAAGTTTTCTATTTTATTTTAAATATGATCAATTCAGATAAATATTCTCGGTCATATTTGTGCAAGGTTACCCATTCTTTTGTTCTTTTATTCCTAATGTTCCAAGATTCTTATTTTCATTATATCCTTTTTGTACAGAGAACTTCCTTTAGCCATTCTTTTAGCATTGGTCTGCTAGCAAAAGCTTCTTAGTAGTCCTAAATCTGCAAATATCTTAATTTCCTCTTCATTCCTGAAAGAAATTTTTGCTGGATATAGAATTTAGGTTGAAAGTTACTTTTTCAGCTCTTGAATAATGTGTAACTTTCTTGCCACTTGCACATGAATCTCAGTTTTCCTTTAAAGATTCAGTTCTTTCTTTCCTATCTCATCCATGTTTGTTGTTGTTTTTATGTGCCGTCGAGTCGGCCCAACTCATAACGACCCCTCCTTGGGTTTCTGAGACAGTATCACTACGGAAGTAGATTGCCCCATCTTCCTTCCAAGGAGCTGCTGGTGGGTTTGAACTGCCAGTCCTCTGGTTAGCAGTCCAGTGCCTTAGGCACTACTCTACCAGAGCTCCCTCATCCATGTTTAGATCTGTCAAATGAGAACTGTGTCCTCTAGGACCTGGTGATAAACTTAGGCTTTTAATACAAGTTAATACAAGTTAATAAAGATCACTGGATTTTCCTGAAACTATGTTAATGGAACTCCCATTTTTAGGGGGCTGTTTAGATGGAAAGATATATGTTGGCAGCAGTAGGTAATCATTTCATCACAAAATGCTTTACCTGACAGTGGAAACCGTACAGAAGAAAATCAGGACTTCAAAGCCCTGTGATTCTTATAGTTCCTGGAGATCTTGTTGAAATATTGATTCTGATTCAGTAAATCTGTGGTGGAAATGTAAATTTTCAGCAGGAAGTCAAACAAGAATGAACTTGTTTGAAAGCCTGAAGAAAAGAATCTTGTAAAGGCAATAAGGAGCTGCACATTGATGACACATTTTAGGGCTCTTGACCTGGTAGACCCTGAATCTAGCTCTCCTTTGGGCTATTAAATTAGGTGAGTCAGGGTGCCTTGTTTTCCTTTTGAGGTAGTTTTTCAGGTTTTGCTATCAAGGTATTCCTGAAATATATGGACTACACTCATATTGCTGTAAAAATTAGTCATCCTAATTTCCTTGGAAATATCCCATTGCTGTCTTTATATCAGTGTTTGATAGATCATTGCTTAAGTAAAGCTCAATTTTAAACTCTGGCAATATAGAAAAACCACAAAAATGTTCAAAATGTTCTTCTTTATCAAGATACTCAGAAAAGATGCTTATATTTGATCTAAAAGAAATTCTCCCAGAAATAACTGAACTATTCCCAATCAAGGTTATGAGATCACAGTCTTATGCATGGCAAACATTGGCATATCTTCTTGATACATTTTAAGGATCAAAAGAATTTTCTTAGAGAAGCATTATGCTTTGGTAATATGGAGTAGATGTAAAATTCCTGAACATGTTATGTAATACCTGGGTTTACCTTTAGTCTCATATATCCTATATTAGATACTCAAGAGCTTATAACCCAGAAAAAAACAATGGGCACAGATTAAAGAAAAAAAAGTCCCCAGCAAAAGGCTGCTCTCTTTAGCCAAAGGACCAACAAAGGGTCAGACTAACAAGATATAAAACTTTTAGATAACAACTGCTCTATATGAACCAAATGAAATAGAAAAATAACTGAGCCCTTATTCCACTTGCACAGCACGAGCATATCAGAGAGATTAGACTTACACCTGTACAGAGATAACTAACCCTACACTGGGTCATGGTGTCTGTGGAGAACACAGAGAGATTCTGAATTTCTGCTTTTACTCAGCTGCAATGAGGCACTGTTTCCCTTTATCTTGGATGGTTTCAAAAGAAGCCTAGGGGAGAGTTAAGACCATCATTCTGTAATAACAGGGAGAATATCCTTACTATATCAGTGAGGAACATATGTTGAACCTGGACTTCTACACCCATGCAGCAGTAATGAAACAGCCACCATCTTTCCAGCCAAGATGGAGATCCTGAATTTATAACACTTTCCCCTCATGCATTATAAAGGAGCCCTTCCCTATCTCAAGTTTCCATAGAGTCCAATTGGAGAATCCCACCTCCGTTACCCAACTGGCATAGAGGCAATGAGATGGTGCCTCCCTTTACCAATCAGAGCAGTATCAGAAGAGGTCAGATAAAATGTAAGATATCATAACACGCAAGGGAGAGCATAAGTTTTTACATGCACACTGACATGAAACATATGATTAGAAAATAAACATCTGAAGAAGAAAAGAGAGATATTGGAACTAATACTAAAGAGGTAAGAAGGTGAATTGATAATCCTAAAACAAACAAACAAACAAAAAACAGAAGGAGCTCTGGTGGTGTAGTGGATAAGGCATTTGATTGTTAAGCAGAAGGTCAACAGTTCAAAGCCATCAACTGTTCTGTGGAAGGCAGATGGAGTGATCTACTTCTGTACAAATTTATAGCCTCGGAAACCCAATGGGGTCACTGTTGGAATCAACTGGGTGGCAGGAAGAGTTGAGTACAGAAAAAGGTTATGAGAACGATGATCTGATTAAAGACAATTTTGTTTTAATTGATGATAAATATGAAAGTTTTATTATGGCTGATTTCATTTTGTATCCCCAGTCTGATATTAAAAGAAAAAGGTAATTCAAAGTAATTATTCAATAAATATTTGTTGATTAGATGTCTGAATGAATGGGCAGGGGCCTGAAGAAATTCTGATTTGACAAAGTAATATGAGATTTCCATTTCTCTGTTTTACTCTGTCTATCATGTCTTATGTTTGTTCTTAATTATCTATTTATTATTTGGCAATACTCTTGGCTTTTCTGTCTGAAGTGGAACATGAGTGGTAACTCCTATCAGAAAGTTATTGAAGAGTAATAACTGCTCAACACAGGCCAACTTGACTTATATCTATTTCAAAGACTCTTCTTTGTCCATGGTGTTTAGAATCTACTTTCATTTACACTTATTTGACTTTTAATAACTGCCACTTTCCTTCCTCTTGTAGCTAGTAAGCAGCTAAGAGCTACAATTTAAATTAAAATTCATAAGAGTTTGTATCTGCAGAAACTTTGAGAAAAGCAGCAGACTCAAGCAATTTGTAATACATATGAGTGCAAATGGTGGATTGAAAGGGGGTGGACCCACAATATGTGTCCAATCTATTACCTACTATAACTTTCCTCTCTTAATTGCAATAAATCATCCACCTGGCAGTGACGTTTATTGGCAAAATGTAAGCAAGTTACAAAATATTTTTGGATTATTTTGTGGAAACTTTTTATCATATCAATGGCCTATTTTTATCTGAAGAATCAGTTTTCAGATCTGTATTGACTTAACATAAATCAAAAAGCCATTTGAACCATAAAGCAGGTGCACATAAAGAGAGGCAGATGGTATTATTCTCATGTGTTCATGTTAATTCCATATTTGCTATTTAATTTTTTGTCAGAATTTATTAGAATGAGTTTTTCTCTTTTTGTTATGTAAATTAATTTAAATGTACAATAACACAAAAATACATTCTCCCTATGAAATATAAAATATAACAATTAAAGTCACCTTGATTATCATTCATAATCTTGTTTCTTGTCTGTCTCCTGTGTTAACTACATTTCTCAGCTCAGTAAGTATCCTTCGAGATATTTTGTATGTTGTTGTTGTTAGGTGCCATGGAGTCCAATCCGACTCATAGCGACCCCTCCTTGGGTTCCTGAGGCAGTATCACTATGGAAGTAGATAGCCTCATCTTCCTTCCGAGTAGTGGCTGGTGGGTTTGAACCACCAGCCTTCTGGTTAGCAGTCAGGTGCCTTAGGCCCTACGCTACCAGAACTCCCAATATTTTGTATATTCATTTTTATTTTCTTTGGTGTGTATGCTATCAAAAAAAAAAAAATTCATTTTATAATCTTAATCACTACAAAAAAAAAAAAAAAAAAAACTCACTGCCTGGACACGTATAAGACTCATAGTGACCCCTCCTTGGGTTTCCATGGTGGTATCTCTGCAGAAGTAGATTGTCCAATCTTCCTTCCAAGAAGTGGCTGGTGGGTTTGAACTACCAGCCTTCTAGTCAGTAGTAGACTTATACAATTAGATGAAAATAAGCAAACTGCACCCTAGGTAACTAGTGTGACTAGACTAAAAATAATAAATTACAAAAAGTTTGGGGGTTTTAAAATAAAACTAAAAGGAATATAAATTAATGTGATAAAAGTTATAAAGGTAATTATACCAATTAAAAATAAAGATAATTCAAGGTTTAATAATTATAATATTTAAAATGAGCACTTAGACATGTGTCTGGTGCATAGTAGGTCCTTATTGTCTTATTTCTTTCCTTCATGAATTATTAACTACACCTTTCAGAGGCAACAATAGAGCATTTATATAATAAAGATTTCCATATCATAGTGAATTGTTATATCAGTACTAACAAACATAAAGAAAATCATGTTTTTTAAAAAACAGTGTTAACATTCATAGAAATGAGAGAATTTAGATTAAAGTTATCTATCAAAGGAGCCTGAGGGGGGAAATGTGATATAACATCCCTCTTAACTAACCCCACTGTGCTGGTGTATGTTTTGCAGCTTCATTGGAATCATCTAAATTTCTTGGGCAAATAAATATTTAAGAACACTAAATATGTTTTTAGCAATGTCTAAATATTCTCTGTAAAATAAACATTTCTCACAGGATTAAAAACTCATTCTTCAGTTCAAATTCTTGTTTGTTTGTTTATTTTCAATCTGTATAATTTAAATTATATATTTTACTATAGCTTTGGCATTGGGGATTTACTATGCATACTAATTTTGAGAGAATCTATTATTTATTATTTCCTCAACAGATTTTAGTGTCTGTATATATATATATATTTTGGACAGCTTGGTAAATAAATAAATAAATAAATAAATAAATAAATAAATAAATAACACTTCTTTGTCCCCTCCTCTGTTGAGCTATTGAGTCCTATATACCCAGATTGAATCCTTACAGCTGAGTTTGCAATGGAAATGCTTATATGGCTTTAATTACAGTGGTGTTAACTGCCCCATTATAATTAGAGATGTCCTGACCCTCTTAACTGGTTTTGTTTTCAGATCCTCAAGAGACATCCTCCTTTTGTGAGCCATTAATCAACTGCCTTTAAAGTCAGCAACAATTTAGTGGTAAATGTGTTCCTTAATATAGATTCTTTGGCTCCTAAGAAATAAGTGTTCCTCTCAGATCAGGAATCCTAAGTCCAAGAGTTGGAAGTAACCACTTCATTGCTCTTCAGTCAAAAGTACACCTCAGCCATTCCTTTTGGTGTTCTCTCCTACATTTAAAGCTATTTGGGGAACCTATGTCCTCTTTCCTTGGCCCACCTCACCTCCAACTTCTAATGAATGCCAGTTCATTCCAAGAACATTCCATTTGCATTTACCCTAACCAGCTTCAGTGAGATAAGAAACAGCTGGCTAGCGTTCCTCCAGAAAACCAGTTATTAAGGCAGTGATTCAAGCAATTCTTAGTCCACTCTTTCAATATTTCCAAAACTATAATTAGCTCACATTTCCTTTTTTACAGTCCTTAAATTATTTATATTTCTTTTCTTGCAGACCTCTGAAATTCCTCCAAGCCTTTTCAAATGTTAGTCTAAAGCAACTGATATACATGGGTCCACTCTCCACAGTGCATTTTCTAGGTGAGTTATAAAACAAGGTACTTCAGAACCTAATAAGAATACCAGGGGGGGGAAAAAAAAAACTCAGTTTGAAATCAAAATTAGTAAATCCACGTATTGCAGCGGATCTCAACCTTTGTCATGAACCTAGGCATTTGCTAAAAATTCTGATTCAGTAAACCTGTCGTGTGATGCAGGAATGGACCTTTGCAAGAAGACACCACTCATCCATCCTTGATCCTGACAGAGATGACTCACAGCCACATAGAAAAACATTGTTAAAACAGTTGGAGGAATGAACTGCAGATATTATTAACATTATGACAATATTTAAAACTTGCTATGGGTACAGATTTGAGAATTATTCATAGTTAAACAATTAGAATACTTCTCAAAATTCACTGCTCAATTGTATTGAAGTTTATATAAAGGTACCAGTCAGGATCTTGGTTGCTAGTAACAGAAATTTGTCCAGGCTATCTTAAGCAGAAAAGACATTTATTGGATGCCTATTATGTAGCAGACTGAATAAGAGAAAAACTGGAGAACAAGACTTGTGAAATGGGTAGCAAGGAAAGAAAAGCCAAGATCCAGTACAGGCAAAGTCAGTTTAGGATGATGTTGTTGCTGGAGCCACCTCCACTAACACATTTGCTGAACTGCTCTGCTCTTCTTTCCTCAGCTCCTGACAGCTAACATAGTTCTTTCTGTCTTTGTATCTTCATCCTTGGAGATTTAAAATTCAGGGAAAAAGCAAACAAAACATTCAGTTAATAGGACAGTGTTCTTATTATCAAGCTCTGGCAACAACCAGGTTTTATGTAAATAAATGTTGTGAACAGACCACCTGGCCCACTAAAGCTGCAAACTTAAACACAAAGCACATGGTAAAATACATGCCACATATAAAATCACAATGGCTTTCACATGGAAATAATCTTGTCCACTAGAATAAATAAATTAAAATCCAAAAAGTATAAGGCACTTTTTCCAATGTAATTTTAAAAGAGGATCAGAGTTTTAGTTTTAGTTTTTTTCTTCTCACTAAACTCAGAGCAGTAAACTAAATTTCATGCTAAGCATCAAGGAATAAAAAAAAAATGAATTTATATCTGTTGGAAGATATAATAACCCTTTCCTAGAATAATTAGGTTCAAATATTAAATAGAATGGTATCTGTAATTTACAGGTAAAATTGTATTTATTTTTCATTCATATCTGTCAGATTCATTATCATCAGATTCATTATTATAAACAGTTTTTGAGATTTCATCTATAGCTCTGCTGTTCAATATAATAACCACTATTTCTATTTACATGCATCTAACAAGTACTTGAAATGTGTCTGATCTATACAAATCAAAACAACAATGAGATACCATCTTGCCCCAGCCCTAGTAGCAAAGTTCCAAAAGATGGAAAATAACAAATTCTAGCAAAGATGAGGAGAGATTGACACTCTCATACAATAGTGAAGAGACTGTCAAATGATACAACCACTGTCGAAAGAAATATGATGATTCCTTAAAAAGTTGGAATTAGAAATACCATTTGACCCAGCCATTCCATTACTAGGTATATATCCTAAAAGAAGTGAGAGCCAGCACAAGAACAGATATATGCATGCCCATGTTTCATCACAGATTTATTTATAATAGCAAAAAGATGGAAACAACCTAGGTGCCCATCAACTAACAGAAGACTGGATAACAAAACTATGGTACATACACACAATGGAATACTATGCAACCATAAAGAATAATGTAGAATCTGCAAAATACCACATAATGTGGATGATCTTGAAGAACATTATGCTAAGTGAAACAAGTCAATCACAGAAGGACAAATATTGTATTAGTTCATTACTGTGAAAAGTCAAGAAAAGGTTTATATACGGAAGGAAACTTTCTTTGTTGATTACCGGGTTGGGAAGGGAGAGGAGGAGACACTACTAGATATGTAGAGACAAGTATTGATTTGGGTGAAGGGAAGCACAATGCACCAAATGTGACTGATTAACACAATAGCATTGAGGAAGAGGTAGACATAAAGTGGTACACAAGAGATGCAGACTACAAAGATGAACACTTTTGCACATATGGCAATGAGTTCTCAGTGATGACAAACATTGATCTATGGGTAGGTAAATGGGTGGACAGGCTGAAAAATTAGGTATGTCTATGCAGGGAGGAGTGTGCCCATGACCATGTATAATGTTGGCATTGGCAGACAATGTTTCTGCAAATATATTGGTATGTTCTGTAAGAATTAATAGGCATATAGTAGAGCTCACAAGGGTCAAGGTTTTGTCATTTCTTGGCCACAGCCAGCTATACAGAGGGAGCAAGTAGTTCGACCTGTGGGCTCAGAACCATGATCACAGGGGACCTCAAGTTTAATTGGCATAACATACTACACAAAAACATTGTTCCACATCCTGCTACAGTGAAGAGCAACTGGGATCTTAAAAGCTTAAAAGCGTGCTAGCAGCCATGCAGATGAAACCATGGGTCTCTTCTCATCCAGAACAAAGAAGAATGAAGTAAAAAACAAGATACATGGAAACAATTAGTCCAAGAGACTGGCATATCATGAAATCCTCAGCCTATATGACTATGAGATCAGAAGAACTAGATAGTGCCTGGCTACCACTGTCAAACACTTGAAGGGGGATCTATGTAAGAGATATTGGATAGAGTGGGAGAAAATGTGAAACAAAACTCAAAATCATTAAAGAAAAAGGGGGGAGTAACTAGGTTTGCTGGTCTGATAGAGCCTGGTGGGACCTCTGAGACTGTGGGCCCTAGCTATGCTTCATGTCTGGAATTGAACCCACTCCTGTGGCTTCCAGCCAAACAAATGATAGGCATGTGAGCTGAACTTGTACATTAGGTAGGTACACTACTTGGAGAGATCAATCATGGAAAAATAGAAGTGCTGTGTATGCACAGGGAGACAACTCAGGGAGGAGTGTGTGGCAAGGAAGGACACAGGAAGAGGTAACCACGGGGAGGAAGTGCAAAGAGATTTGTGGTATTGTGAGAGAATACAGTCAATGTCATGAGACAAAATATATGTGAACTGCTGAATTTGCTCTGTAAACTTCCATCCAAATCACAATTAAATAAAAAAAAAATGTGTATCTGATCTAAACTGAGATATGCTTAAGTGTAAAATACAAACCAAATTTTAATATTTAGTATTTAGTATTAAAATTTCATAATAATGTTTATATTGACTATAGTATAGTGGCTAAAGCACTTGACTGCTAACCAGAAGGCTGGCGGTTCAAACCCACCAGCCACTCCTCAGAAGGAGGGTTGGGAAATCCTACTTCCATAGTGATACTACCTCGGAAACCCAAGGAGGGGTCGCTATGAGTCGGGGCCGACTCAACGGCACATAACAACAACAACAACATACATTCCTGAGATAATATTTTATATACATTTGTTTAAACTAGTCCATAAGAGCCAAAGTATGACCTTGAATATATCCCTCTGAAATTTAGGGACCATATCAAAAATATCATATCAAGAGGCATTGAAATGTGATGACCAAAGAAAAAGATGATTTGTGGGATGACGTCAAACACATCTTACATGAAGACAGCAAAAGATTATTAAAAGACACAAAAGAAAGAAATGACCAAAATGAATGTCAAAAGGATTCTGAAACTTGCTCCTGAGCACAGAGTATCCAAAGACAATGGAAGAAATCATGAAGTAAAAGAGCTGAACAGAGGATTTCAAAGGGTACCTTGAGTAAAGTATTTAAGTGATATGTGGAAGGGTCAGAAGTTAGAAAATGGAAGAAAATAAAATGTATAATATTTCTCAAGATGAAAGAACTAAAGGAAAAATTCAAGTCTTATTTACGTATTTTTTAAGGTAGAATCTTTGTGTGTGTGTGGTTAAGGTACGTATAAGAAAACTTTTGTTAATTCAACAATATTTACATGTGCAATTCAGTGATACTGATTATGATTACAACATTGTGCCACTATCTCCAATATCCTTTTCCAAATTATTCTGCCATCATTAACAGAAATTCAGTTCCCCCTAATCTATGCTGTGGTTGCTGTTTGGTGCTATCTAATATATTCTGACTCACAGTGACTCTACATACAACTGGATAAAACACTGCCCAGTCCTGTATCACCCTCACAATCATTTCTATGTTTCAGCCCATTGATCTTCCTTGTTTGCACTGACCTTTTACTTTACCAAGCATGATGTCTTTCTCCTTGGACTGGTCCTTCCTGATTACGTGTCTAAAGTGCCTGAGATAAAGTCCCATTATCTTTGCTTGGATGCAAAGGAGTGTTCTGGCTTTACTTCTTCCAAAACAGATTTGTTCCTTCTTTTAGAAGTTCAAGGTATATATGTCTTTATTTTCTCCTCCTCTAATAATATTTGGTATCTATAATTTGCCTATTGCAGATATTTCATATATAAGTGGGATTGTACAGTATTTGTCCTTTTTATTGTGATTGAATGAAACTATTCAAAGCAAATCGGTTTTCCATTCAATAGCTCATACACATTTTGTTTTGTGACATTCATTGAAATCCCCACAATGTAACAGCACATGTAAGGAGGGTGAGGGATAACCCCAGGCAGCAGGAAGCAGCAGCATACAGAGCTGGTGACAGGGGGAAGCCCAGTAAATGAGTGGAGCAGTTGGAACAGCTGTTGTTGTTATTATGTTCTGTGGAGTCAGACCTGACTCATAGTGACCCCTCCTTGGATTTCTGAACTGTATCACTATAGAAGTAGATTGCCCAACCTTCCTTCCAAGACAGAACAGCTAAGGGAGACAAACTTATGTGTTGGTTTTTTTTTTTTTTGTACTGTGGTGTCTTGCTAGTTGCTGTGAGGCTAGAGGCTGTGCCACCAGAGATGCCCATGGTGAACCAGTTTTGGTGGAGCTGCCAGAATGAGACAGACTCAGAAGAAGGAAAAGGCCATCCACTTCTCAAAAAATTGGCCAGTGAACACCTAATGAATCATGGTGAAACACTGTCTGATATATTACTGGAAAATTTAATGAATAGTTCTGAAACATTCTTCAATGCAGTCCTGGAAGATGAGACCCTCAGTTTGGAAGTCACTCAAAATATGACTGGGAAAGGGCTACCTTATCAGAGAAGAGCCTATCTTAATGATATAGATATAGTAGAGACTTCAGGGACTCCATTAGCTGGAAGCATCCTTTGATAATTGGAGCATGGGATGTATGAAGTATGAATCTAGAAAAATTGAAAGATGTCAAAAATGAAATAGAACACATAAAGATTGGTATCCTAGGCATTAGTGAGTTGAAATGGACTGGTTTTTGTAGAGAAATGGTGTGGCATTCATCATCACAAGGAATGTTTCTAGATTAGTCCTGAAATACAATGCTGTCAGTGATAGGATGATATCCATATGCCTACCAGAAAACCAGTTAATACTATTATTATTCAAATTTGTGCAGCAACCACCAAAGCCAAAGACGAGGAAATTGAAAATTTTTACCAACATCTGCAGTCTGAAAATGACCAAACATGCAATCAAGATGTGCTAATTATCACCTGTGACTGGAATGCAAAAGTCGGAAGCAAAGAAGAATCACCGGTAATTGGAAAATTTGACCTTGGAGATAGAAGTAATGTTCAAGATCATGATAGAATTTTGCAAGACCAACAACTTATTCATTGCAAACACCTTTTTTAAACAACACAAATGGCAGCTATAACATGGACTTCACCAGATGGAGTACACAGGAATCAGATTGACTACATCTGTGGCAAGAGGTGATGGAGAAGCTCAGTATCTTCAGCCAAAACAAGGCCAGGAGGTGGTTGTGGAACAGACCATCGACTTCTTGAACTTTGCAAGTTTAAGTTGAAGTTGAAGACAATTAAAAGAAGTCCACAAGAGCCAAAATATGACCTTGATTATAACCTTCTTGAATTTAGAGACCATTTAAAGAATAGATTTGATGCATTGAACACCAATGACCAAAAACCAGAAGAATTGTGGAATAACATCAGGAACATCATTCATGAAGAAAGCAAAAGTCTTTAAAAAGATAGGAAAAGAAGAAAAGGCCAAAATGGATGTCAAAAGAGACTCTGCAAGTAGCCGTTGAATGAAGAGTAGCTAAAGCAAAGGGAAGAAATGACAAGATAAAAGAGTTAAGCAAAAGATTTCAAAGAGAAGTTAGAGAAGACCAAGTCAATAATTATAATGAAATGTGCAAAGACATGGATGGAGTTGGAAAGTCAAAAGGGAAGAACACACTCGGCATTTCTGATGCTGAAAGAAATGAAGAGGAAATTTAAGTCTCGAGTTGCAATATGGAAAGATTCCATGGGAAATACCTTGAATGATTCAGGAAACATCAAAAGAAGATGGAAGGAATACACAGTCACTTACCAAAAAGAATTCATTGATGTTCATTCATTTCAGGAGGTGGCATATGATCAAGAACCAATGATATTGAAGGAAGAATTCAAAGGTGCACCAAGGGAAGTAGCAAAAGACAAGGTTTTGGGAAGTGGTGAAAAACAAGGCTCCAAGGAATTAACAGGATACCCATTGAGATTTTTCAACAAATGTATGCCTCACTAGAGGCATTCACTTGTCTATGCCAGGAGATTTTGAAGACAACTACTTGGCCAATTGACTGAGAAAGATCCATATTTGTACCCATTTCAACCACAAGGTGATCCCACAGAATGGGGAAATTATTGAACAATATTAATATCACACACATATAAAATATTACTGAAGATAATTAAAAATGTTTAGAGAAGTATATTGACAGAGAAATTCCAGAAATACAAGCTGGATTCAGAAGAGGATGTGGAAAGAGGGTTATCATTGCTGATGTCAAATGGATGTTGGCTGAAAGCAAAGAATACCAGAAAGATGTTTCCTTGTGTTTTATTGACTATGCAAAAGCATTCAATTGTGTGGATCATAACAAATTATGGATAACATTGAGAAGAATGGGAATTCCAGAATTAATTGTGCTCATGAGAAACTTGTATATATAGCAGGAGGCTGTAGTTTGAACAGAACAAGGGGACAGTGCACAGTTTAAAATCAAGAAGAATGTGCTTCAGGGTTGTATCTTTTCACCATACTTATTCAATCTGTATGCTGAACAAATAATCCAAGAAACTGATCTATATGAAGAAGAACATGGCATCAGAATTGGAGGAAGACTCATTAACAATGTACATTATGTGGGCAACACAACTTTGCTCGCTGAAAGTGAGGATGACTTGAAATACTTGCTGATGAAGATTGAAGAATACAGTCTGTAGTATGGATTGCACCTCAATAAAAGAAAATAAAAATACTCACAATGGGTCCAATAAGCAGATTCATGATAAATGGAGAAAAGATTGAAGTTGTTAAAGACTTCATATTACTAGGTTCTACAATCAACACCAATGGAAACAGCAGTGAAGATATCAGACATCGTATAGCATTGGGCAAATCTGCTGAAGTGCTGAAGAGTAAAGATGTTTCCTTGAAGACTAAGGTGTTCTTGACACAAGCCATGGTATTTTCAATCACCTTATATACATGTGAGAGCTGGACAATGGACAAGGAAGACCGAAGAAGAGTCAGTGCTTTTGAGTTGTGGTGTTGGTGAAGAATGCTGAAAGTGTCATGCACTGCTAAGAGAACTAACAAATCTGTGTTGAAAGTGCAGCCGGAACACTCCTTGGAAGCGAGAATGGCCAAACTTCGTACATCTACTTTGGTCATGTTGTAAGAAAGGACTATTCCTTAAAGAATGATATCATACTTAGCAAAGTGGAGGGACAATGAAATAGGGTAAGGCCCTCAACAAGACGGATCGACACAGTGGCTGTAATGATGGGCTCAGCTGTAGCAAGGATTATGGGGCTGGCACAGGACGGGGCACTGTTTTGTTCTGTTGTGCATGAGGTCGTTATAAGTTGGAGACGACTGGATGGCACCAAACAACAACAACAGCACTCTCCCCCACTTCTTCCATTTACCATTTAGTTCATTCATCTCTCCTACTCCTTCTTGCCTTCTTAGCTTTATCCCTAGGCAACTGCTGCTCGTTTGATCTGCTGTGGTTGATAATGTTAAGTTCATACCTTCCTGGTATTATTGTTCACCTTATAGACCTATCATTTGGCTTCAAGTTGAGTAATGGGGGTGAGTTCAGTTCCTGGCTTGAAGTTTGTCTAAAGGCCATAGTCTTGGGGATTTCACCAGTTGTCATCAGATCAGTAAACTTGGTCAATTTTATTAATTTCAGTTTTGTTCCACATTTTTCTTTACTCTACCTAAGACGTCCTATTGTGAGTCCTTTCAGAGGACTCACCAGTGATAGCTGGGTGCCATCTACTTCTAGTCTTAAGGTCCAGGCTGAGTTTCCCATGATATTTTAGTCCTTGGGATTAATTATTTCTGTATGTCTTTCATTTTCTTTATTTTTCTTTGCTCTAGATGGGGAGAGACCAGTAGTTGTATTTTAAATGGCTACTCATAAACTTTTAAGACCCTAATCAATACTCACCATAGTAGGATGTGGAACACTGTCTTCATGAACTATCTTATACTCATTGACCTTAGTGTCATTGACTATGGTCTTGAAGCCAACTTTTTCCCTCAGTGTGTTTTCTTATGACTAAGAAGTTTTGATAACTTTGACCCATTTATGCTCTAAATGAATAGGGAAAAATGAAGAAGAGTTGATGCTTTTGAGTTGTGGTGTTGGCAAGGAATACTGAAAGTACCATGGACTGCCAGAAGAACTAACAAATCTGTCCTGGAGGAAGTGCAGCTGGAACGCTCTTTGGAAGCAAGAATGGCCAGACTTTGTCTCACCTACTTTGGTCATGTTGTCAGAAGGCACCATTCCCTAGAGAAGGATATCATGCTTGGTAAAGTGGAGGGTGAACAGAAAAGTCAAAGGTCCTCAATGTGATTGATTGACACAGTGGCAGCAATGATGGACATAAGTATAGCAAAAATTGTGAGGCTGGCACAGGACTTGGCAGTGTTTCATTCTGTTTCACATAGAGTTGCTATGGTTCAGAGCTGACTCAATGGCACCTAACAACAATATAATTATATAGGTAGAGATATCCACTGTCAAACATATATGTATTTATGAGTGTAGTCTCATTAGTCTTCCTACCTCTGTTTAGTTTCAATGTCTATGTATCCCTTCCTATATTAGTGTTATTAGTTTTATTGCAGGATTATGTGTGTAATAATAATCACTTTTATTGCCTTTAAGTTTTGTGCTCCTCCTTGTGTCTTCCACTGCCTTAATAATTTTGTGCTGACTTCCCTCCATATTGTATATTGTCTCTCCTTTCACCCAAGTTTATATGTGTCTACCCTCTAGTAACACTCATCTGTCAGTTTTGGTCTTGCAAAATGCTGTCATGCAATATCCAGCACTATTGCTATCTCCAAGGCCATATTATCCAACTACCAGTGTGGCGTAGTGCCTAAGGCACTTGACTGCTAACCAGAAGGCTGGTGGTTCAAACCCACCAACCACTCCTTGGAAGAAGGTTGGCAATCTACTTCCATAGTGATACTGTCGCAGAAACCTAAGGAGGGGTCTCTATGAGTCAGGTCTGACTCGACAGCACATAACAACAACAACAGTGATTCTTCTTTATTGCCAACTTTTGCATTCTAATTACCAGTAATAACACATCTTGATTGCACATTTGGTCAATTTCAGACTACAGAAGTCAGTCGGCAAAAATCTTAAATTTCCTCATCTTTGGCTTTGGTGGTTGGTGAATAAATTTGAATAATAATAGTATCATCTAGTGTTCCTTCTAGGCATATCCTATCACTGACAACATTATACTTCAGGATTGATCTTGCAACATTCTTTGTGATGATGAAT
The DNA here is from genome assembly GCF_000298275.1 of Orycteropus afer afer. Lineage (NCBI taxonomy): Eukaryota > Metazoa > Chordata > Mammalia > Tubulidentata > Orycteropodidae > Orycteropus > Orycteropus afer. The sequence continues at coordinate 10,245,071 of NW_006921680.1, forward strand.
GCCACATCAGTCCTCTTAAATTTGTCATTCATTCCTGGCATAGTAGATCATATGGTTTTCTGCTTCAAAATGGTCAAAACCAGTCCATTTCAAGTCATTAATGTCCATTTCATTTTTGACAACTTCCAATTTTCTTAGATTCATACTTCATTCATTTCATGTTCTGATTATTAGTGGATGTTTGCAGCTATTTCTTCTCATTTTGAATCATGCCACATCAGCAAATGGGGGTCCCCAAGCTTTACTCCATCCAGTTCATTAAGGTCAGCTCTACTCTGAGAAAGCAGCTCTTCCCCAGTCATATTGAGTGCATTCTGACCTGAATGGCTCATCTTCCAACACTATATCAGACAATGTTTCAGGGCTATTCGTAAAGTTTTCCAGTAACATGTCAGACAGTGTTTCATTGCTATTCATAAGGCTCTCACTGGCCAATTCTTTGAGAAGTGGATGGCCCCTTCCTTCTTCCAAGTCTGTCTTAATCTGGTAACTCCACTGAAACCTGACTGCCCCCTTAGAAGCAAGAATGGCAAAGCTTCATCTCATTTGCTTTGAACACGTTATCAGGAGGGAACAGTCCCTGGAGTAGGACATCATGCTTAGTAAAATAGTGAAAAAGAAGAAGACTCTCAACTAGATGGATTGACATAGTGACTACAACAATGGGCTCAAACATAGCAATGTTGTGAGGATGATGCAGGACCAGGCAGTGCGTCATTTTGTTGTAGAGTCGCTATGAGTTTGAATCAACTCAATGGCAACTAACTGTAACAAGTTAATTCTTTATAATAAACTAATGCATGTAGATAGTAATCTGGATATTTTGACTTATTAATCTCACTATTTTTATTGGAATCTGGAAATGTACTCAATTATCTTTTTTATATTTGTTATTTTATTGTAAAACTAGATCTTAATTTTTATTATGATTATTAAACTTATATATTGTTGAATGCTTGGATATATAGAAAATAATTAAAGAAATAAAATCACTATAATCTCACTATCTAGAATAAGCAGCTATTAATACTTTACGATATCATGGGATATAAACTTCTATGAATGTACTTTTAAAATATAGTGTTTATAATATATACAATAGTTTTATGTGGACATAAAAAGGATCTTGGTAATATTTAACAGATAATTTCATAACTTGCTCTTTAATGAAGTTTTACCTTTAATTTAATATTTTTGTACACGCTTTTGGATGATTCATAAAATCCCAACAATTGTGTTTTCACAGTATTTAACATCAGTTCTATTGTTAACCACTGAATTTATTTCCAGCTTTTTAATTGGTGGTTTACTATTTCCAACCACTCTAAAATGTATCAACCATAAACAGATTCAAAGAAGGGAAATGATCCATAGCACTCGGAAATCTTAATCATGTTCTTATTCTCTATGACGTTGGGCAGAGTCATTGCAACAGCCTTGATACTTGAGCTCAATTGGAAACGTGACTGAAGAGAAAAAAAGAAAAGTTTTTCTTCTATTCATTTTCTCTTTCTTACTCCCTTTCCTCTTCTTTTCTTCTGTTTCCTCCTCTATTTTGACTTTCACACCTTCCCTTCTTTAATAACAGTTCTCCCCCTTCTACTGCCCCCCACCTCCCTGTTTCCACAGATTCTCTACCTCTTATGCCCTCATTTCCCCTCTTGTTATAAATCAGTAAATGGTACCAAATCCTTGTAGAAACAGAACATAGATATGTGCCACCTAATTAGTAAAATTTCTATATGGAGAAAAAATATTGCCTAAGCAGTTTAATATTGTGAATTTATTAATTTATGGCTTATAGTATCTTTTAGGGAGCTCTGGTAGCATAGTGCCTAAGACACTTGACTGCTAACCAGAAGGTTGGCAGTTCAAACCCACCAGCCAATCCTCAGAAGGAAGATGAGGCAATCTACTTCCGTAGTGATACTGCCTCAGAAACCCAAGGAGGGGTCGCTATGAGTCAGGTCCAACTCAACGGCACATAACAGCAACAACAAGAGTATCTTTTAGCTTACAACCATGTCACAGCGTTTTTGGTGCAATTTGTGGTTAATCCGTCTTGAGTATGACAGTTTATTCTTCTGCTGTTTTGTTCTACCAAATATATTTTTAAGGTTTATGATTCAATGTCCTCTCATATCTTTTGATCTTGACTTGTAGGGAATTATTTTATTTTTTAAAAATTTCTGACCTTTCTATGAAGATCATCTGAAGATCGGTCTTGTGTCTTTAACATTCCAGCCCTATATTTTCCCAGACAAGTGTATTTGTAAAGAACTGTAGTTCAGGGACCAAGAGAATTTTTAGAAACAGAAAAATCTAGCTCTTTGTGAACTGTGTGTGTGTTAATGTATCTGCTTATGATACTCTCACTGCCGTTAAGATGATCCCAACTCATAGAAACCCCACCTTGGGTTTCCGAGGCGGTATCACTACAGAAGTAGATTCCCCAACCTGCCTTCTGAGGAGTGGCTTATGGGTTTGAACAACCAGTCTTCTATTAAGCAGTCAAATGCCTTAGGCACTACACCACCAGATACTAGTAATGAGAATTAAATTACAGATAAGCACTGCCCAACAGAAACACAATACAAGCCACAGATGTAAAACCCATACATAATTTAAAATTTACTAGCCACGAAAAGAGTAAAAAGTAACAGTTAAAATTAATTTTAATAATACACTAAGTTGTTGTTAGGTGCCTTCAAGTGACCTCTAACTCATAGTGCCATTGTATAACAGAAAGAAACATTGCATAATCTAAAACCACCCTCATAATTATTGTTGTGTTTAGCTCATTGTTACAGCCACTGTGTTAATCAATCTTATTGAAGAATCCCCTCTATTTAACTGACCATCTACTTTACTAAACATGAAGTCTTTCTCCAGGCATTAGTCTCTCCTGATACTATGTCCAAAATAAGTGAGATGAAATCTCACCATCTTCACTTCTAATGAGCTTTCTTGGCTGTATTTCCTCCAGCATTTAATAGTGTATTCAGTATTTGCCAGCACCACAATTCAAATGCATCAATCAGTTTTTCTTCTGCTTTCCTTTTTTATCATCTAGATTTTGCATGAATATAGGCAACTGAGAATATCATGGCTTGAATCAAGCACACCTTAGTCCTCAAACTGACATCTTCACTTTGTAACAGTTTAAAGAGATCTTTTCCAGCAGATTTGCCCAAGGCAATATGTCATTTGATTTCTTGACTGCCCATTTCCATGGGCGTTGATTGTTGATCCAAATAAAATAAAATCCTTGAAAACTTCAAAACTATCTCCATTTATCACGATGTTGGTGTAATTACAAGGAACTTTCTTTTCTTTATGTTTAGGTGTCATTCATAGTGAAGGCTTTTTTTTTCTTTTATTATCAGTAAATACTTCACGCTTTCAAGTACTTTCACCAAGAAAAGTTGTCTCATTTGAATATCATAAGTTATTAATGAATCTTCCTTTAATCTTGACCCACGTTTTTGTCATATAATCCAGATTTTGGATTATTATCTCCATTTGCAGATTAAATAAGTATAGTGAAAGAATAAAACACTGGCACACACCTTTCCTGACATTAAACCATGCAGTATCCCCTTGTTTTTTGGAAAAAAAATGTTCTCTTTGTCCATATACAGATTGTGGATTAACAAAATTAACTATTTTAGAATTTACATTCTTTGCATTGGCACCTATAATTTGTTATGATCTACACAGTTGAATGCCTTTGCATAGTCAATGAAACACAGGTAAACATCTTTCTTGTATTTTCTACTTTCAGTCAGGATCCATCCAGCAATAACATCCCTCATTCTTCTGAATTCACCTTGAATTTCTGTTTCTGTCCATGTACTGTTGCAATTGTTTTTTAAATTATCTTTAGCAAAATTTAATTTGCATGTGATATAATGATATTGTTTGATAATTACTGCATCCTGATGGATCATCTTTCTTTGGAATGGGAATAAATATGGAGCTCATCCAGTTGTTTGGGCAGGTAGCTGTCTTTCAAATTTCTTAGCATAGACAAGTGAGTGCTCCCAGGTTTGCATCCATTCCTTGAAGCATTTCAATTTGCATTACATTCATTAACAGCTTTGATTTTTGCTAAAGACAGTGCAGTTTGGACTTCTACCTTCGGTACTATTGATCACATGCTACTGGTTGAAATGGCTGAATGCGAACCAATTCTTTTTAGTACAAATCAAACCAAACCAAACTCATTGTCGTCAAGTCAGTTCCAACTCATGGCAACTCCTCCTTGGGTTTCTGAGGTGGTATCTCTATGGAAGTAGATTGTGCAATCTTCCTTTTGAGGAGTGGTTGGTGGGTTTGAACTGCTAGCCTTCCAGTTAGCAGTGAAATGCCTTAGGCACTATGCCATGTGTATTCTTTCTTTTGAGGCTTCCTGTATTGTTAAGTGTTTTGCTCACAGAATCCTTCCATATTGCTATTCAAGACTTGAATTTTGAGGAAAGAATCCAAGATGGCTGTCTAGGCAGATACTATCCTGACATTCTACAACAGAGTCTAGAGAAAAACGGGAAATGGCTGCACAGGACAATCCTGGATACCATAGCTTCAAAGGAAATGATTAAAAAGTAGATTCAATGCTGATGAGAGGAAGAGAGTGAACAAAAACACTAAATAAGGAGCAATAAACTGCCAACTGGTCCAATGTGCCATTTTGAATTATTGAAAGCAGCACTCTGATTAGAGAAGGAACATGATAACTGGCTTCACTTTCCTAGGACTGTACCAGCACCCAAATTTGTGATCAGGTGACCGGTGAAGTGTGTCCTCTCCCTTATCTTGCATAATCCCCCAGTGACCAGAGGCAAGGTTTTCCCTAATCCCACCCATCCAGTGACTGGTCAAACTTCCCCCACTATGAGGGCTATGCTAGATTTTTTTCTCTATCTTTCTGCTTAGTTCTTCCATCTCTCCCACTCCTCGTTTTTCTTTTCTTCTTTTTCATTTCCTCTTTTTTTCCCTATGTCTTCCTTTGCACTTTTTCTTTTCCTTTTATTTATTTATTTATTTTAAGAGCTTGTTTTGCATTCAACGTTAGTGTACATTTAGTTCCATTCCCCATTTACCATGTCCAATCTTAACTCAGTCTCCTCCCCTCCCTACCCTGTAACCCACCCCTTGTGCCCCTCATATTTCTTCACACCTGTTTGTCCCACATTTCCTCAATTTGAAAGTTGGTTCTCTGGTGTCCCATGGTCTACTGCTCTAAGGGATGTATTACCATAGAGTATGTGGGTGTGTCATCCAGGGTTGAGAGGTCTGCGTGTACGTCTTATTAACTATTGGGCTGAGAGCCAGACCTTGGGGGTGCATTTTATTCCAGGTGCAGAATGCATTCCAGGGCCATAATATTGGGGGTCTCATCAGATTTCATCTGACCAGTAATTCTGGCCATTATTGAGTTTTTGGATTTTGTTCCACGTTCTCCCTCCCACTCTATCCAGGATCTCCGGATGTGATCCTTTCCTGAGTGGTTGGCATTGTTAGCCAGGCACCATCTAATTTTTCTGGTCTCGAGGGCCATTGTGTCCTATGG
>NW_006921680.1:10273941-10280488 GCF_000298275.1 Orycteropus afer afer
AAAAAATGCTGAAAACTAGGACCTGGTAGGGGAAGATTAAGAATAATAATAAAAAGCACAAAAGTATTAATAATATTAGTTGGTTTGAAATGGACAAATACAAGCAAACTAATCATAGGGAAAAAGAAAGTGAAAAAGAAAAGAAAAAAAAATTGGTGGAAGACTGGGTAGGGCACCCAGGCTCCGTCTGAGCACACAGACTGTGATGGAGTTCCTGTGGTCCCAGAAGATAGGTGGGAGTGGGGATGGCCACACTACCATTCACCAAATGGGTATAGCATGTAGTAACAAGAAGAATGTAGTACCTTTTCAGTCTTGCAGGACCTGAGTGTCCTTGGGATTGCTGGAAAGCAGAACACATTCTTAAGCCCCAGAAATCTCCGAGAGTGCTGTCTCTTTAAATATCCAAAATAGTCAAGCCGCTTTTTAAACCTACAAAATGGCGGCAACCTCCAGACTGGCAAAAGTCCATAGCTCAGCCCACCTTTCTCTTCACCTTCTCCATTTGTTCCCCAGCCACCGTGCACAGTCCTCCATGCAGTCCCTGGCTAGCAGGGGTTTTTTAGGTTAATTTTTAAGTCCTCCCACTGCAGGATTCTGTGAGAGTGCTGTCTCTTTAAATATCCAAAATAGTCAAGCCACTTTTTAAACCTACAGAATGGTGGCACCCTCCGGACTGCCAAAAGTCCAGAGCTCAACCCACCTTTCTCTTCACCTTCTCTGTTTGTTCCCCAGCCACTGTGCACAGTCCGTGCAGTCCCTGGCTAGCAGGGTGATTTTTAGGTTAATTCTTAGGTCCTACCACCACTCAGGAATGTCCAAGCCATCTGTGTGGTCAGGGTCACTGAGGTCGCTGCCAGACCGCAGCTCCATATGTCTCCTTTTTTGGTATTTCCATGCAAATTCTTCTGCTAGTTGGGGTTTAGTCCACTTCTGTATCCTTCCCTTCAAGTCTCAGGGGTCCAAGATTATCTTCTGTTTCTGTGTTAATTGGTTTCCCTTTTCTTTGTTGAAGAGGGTCTGTGCAGACCTTCTGCCTAGTCTGCCATCTTGTGGGAACTCCCTCTTTAATTTTATGAATAGCCCTGAAACACTGTCTGATACAGTGCAGGAAGATAATCCCCTCAGGTCGGAAGGCACTCAAACTATGATTGGGAAAGAGCTGCCTCATTACAGTACAGCCAACCTTAATGATATGGATAAAGTAGAGCTTTTGAGACCTCTATTGTCTGAAGTGGCATGACTCAATATGAGAAGAAACCATTGCAAACATCCATTGATAATCAGAATACGGAATGTACGAAGTACAGATCTAGAAAAAATGGAAGTTGTAAAAAATGAAATGGAACACATAAAGATTGATATCCTAGGCATTAATGGGCTGAAATGGACAAGATTTGGTCATTTTGAATCAGATAACCGTATGATCTACCATGCCAGAAATGACAAATTGAAGAGGAATAGTGTGGCAATCATTATCACCAAGAATGTTCCAAGATCTATCCTGAAGTACAATGCTGTTAGTGATAGGATCATATCCATATACCTACAAGAAAAGCCCGTTAACACTGTTGTTGTGGTTAGATGCCATCAAGTCATATCCAACTCATAGCGACCCTAAGCACATCAGAACGAAACACTGTCCAGTACTGCACCAGCTCCATGATCCTTGCTATACTTGAGCCCATCATCACAGCTACTGTGTCAATTTATCTCGTTGAAAGCTTCCCCTCTTTCATAGACCCTCTACCTTACCAAGCATAATGTCTTTCTCCAGGGAATGGTCTCTTCTGACAACATGACCAACGTAGGTGAGACAAAGTCTGGCCACGCTTGCTTCCAAGGAGCAATTCAGCTGCACTTCCTCCAGGTCAGATCTGTTAGTTCTTTTAACAGTCCATGGTACTTTCAGCATTCTTTGCCAGCACCACAACTCAAAAGCATCAATTCTTCTTCAGTCTTCCTTATTCATTGTCCAGCTCTCACATGCATATCAGGTGATTGGAAATATCATGGCTTGTGTCAGGCACACCTTAATCCTCAAGGAGACATCCTTGCTCCTCAGCACTTGAAAGAGGTCCTTTCCAGCCAACTTGCCCAGTGCTATACGTTGTCTATTGTCCTGACTGCTGCTTCCATTGACATCAATTATAGAACCAAGCAATGTGAAGTCTTTGACAATTTGAATCTTTTCTCCATTTATTGTGATGCTGCTTATAGGTCTAGTTGTGAGGATTTTTTTTTTTTTTAATATTGAGATATAATCCATAATGCAGACTATATTCTTCAATCTTCATCAGTAAGTGCCTCAAGTCATCCTCACTTTCAGCAAGCAAAGTGGAGGCATTCACTTGGTTATGCTGGGATATTTGGAAAACAGCTATCTGGCCAACTGACTAGAAGAGATCCATATGTGTACCCATTCCAAAGAAAGGTGATCCTACAGAACGTGGAAATTATTGAACAATATCATTAGCATCTTTATTTGTTACATCTGTGCTGCTCTAACAGAAAATATACCACAAATGAGATGGCTTTAACAAACAGGAGTTTATTCCCTTACAGTTTGGAGGCTTTAAGTCCAAGTTCAAAGTGCCAGACTCTAGGGGTTGGATAAAACCCCCTCAGCCTTGGACTTCAGTTCTGCTTCCTGCTCATGGACCATTGAAGCAAGAGGTTTTCTTTACTCAGACAGCTGCTGGCTGCTGAAACTGACAAGTCCAAGGTTCACAAGCAAAAAGGCACAGTCCAGATGTTACCAAACCACATGGCAGGCCATTAATTCAAGACCATTCAAAGTCCTAAGGTCATGGCAGGATGCTGAACAATGACACAGTTACATGCAGAGTTCAAGTGTGTCATAAGCTAGAGACTGTTCTCAAGGCTTCTCCTTGCATACAGGAAGCAGACCACATCTCTAGGGCAGCTACTCAGCTGCTCACAGTAGATTCTACCATAGTGTTTATTACCAGTCTCATCATGGGGAATACTAGATCCAGTTGCCCAGGCACTCATCCAGGCCCAGCCAAGTGACACACAAACTTAACTACAACAATATTGCATCCAAGTAAAATCTTACTGAAGATAACTAAAAAATGGCTGCAGCAGTATAATGACAGAGAATTTCCAGAAATGCAAGCTGCATTCAGAAGAGAACGTGAAATGAGGGATATCATTGCTGATGTCAGATGGATCTTAGCCCAAAGCAAATACCAAAAAGATGTTTCCTTGTGTTCTGTTGACTATGCAAAAGCATTCAATTGTGTGGATCATAACAAATTATGGATAACATCGAAAAGATTGTGAATTCCAAAACACTTAATTGTGCTATGAGGAATTTGTACATAGACCAAGAGGTTAGTTTTCAAACAGAACAAGGGGACATTGCATAATTTAAAACCAGGAAAGGCATGTGTCAGTGTTCCATCCTTTCATTATGCTTATTCAATCTCTATGATGAACAAATACTCCAAGAAGCTGGACTATATGAAGAAGAACATGGCATCAGGATTGGAGGAAGATTCAATAACAACCTGTGTTATGCACGCGACACAAATTTGCTCACTGAAAGTGAGGGTGACTTGAAACGCTTGCTGATGAAGATTGAAGACTACAGTCTGCATTATGGATTACACCACAATATAAAGAAAACAAAAATCCTGACAACAGGACCAATAAGCAACATCACGATAAATGGAGAAAAGATTGAAGTTATCAAAGACTTCATATTACTTGGTTCTGTGATCAACATCAATGGAAGAAGTAGTCAAGATATCAGATATCATATAGCATTGATCAAGTCTGCTACAAAGGACCTCTTTCAAGTGCTGAAGAGCAAAGATATTTCCTTGAAGACTAAGGTGTGCTTGATGCAGGTCACAACATTTTCAATTGCCTTGTATACATGTGAGAGATGGACAATGAAAAAGGAAGACCACAGAAGAATCAATGCTTTTGAGTTGCGGTGTTGGAGAAGAATGTTGAAAGCACAATAGACTGCTAAACGAACTAATGAATCTGTCCTGGAAGAGGTGCAGCCAGAATGCTCCTTGGAAGCAAAAATGGCCAGACTTCATTTGACCTGCTTTGGTCAGGTTTTCAGAAGGGACCGTTCTCTCTAGAAGGATATCTTGCTTGGTAAAGTGGAGGGTCAACGAAGAAGGGGAAGGCCCTCAATAAGGTGGATTGACACGGTGGCTGCAATGATGAGCTCAGGGATACCCCTGAGCAAGGATCGTGAGGCTGGCACAAGACCAGACAGTGTCTTGTTCTGTTGTAAATAAGGTCGGTATGAGTCGGAGGAGCCTCAACAGCACCTAACAACAACAACAACAACTAATGGGAAGCTTGAAGGTTTGACTTCCTCCAGTGACACTGCAGAAGAAAGACCTGGTAAACTACTTTTGTAACATTATAGCCATTGAAACTTTATAGAGTGCAGTTCTAATATAATAAATATTGAGTCACCATAAGTAGGGATTGACTCAATGGTATTTTTTAATAGGACAAAAACATAACTCTTACACTTAACAGTCATCATCCTTGCTTTGGAACTGTATTGTTGCTTGTTTTTAACTCCTAATGTCAAATAAGTAAAGACCAATGGAACATTTCAGAATGTAGCTACTTCACTCATATTTCACTAGTTTACAATTCATCATATCACGGTTTGTCAACCTCAGTGCTATTGACATTTTAGGTTATAATTCTTTAGACTGTGCCCTGTTTATTTTAGGATAGTTAGCAGCATCTTTGAGTTACAACCATTAGATGCCAGTAGCATCTTCACCCAGTTGTGGAAACCAAAAATGTCTCCAGATATTCCCAAATGTCATATGGGTGGCTAATTTGCCTTTGATTAAGAAGCACTGAGCTATACTGAATAGTCTTTAAAAAAGCTCTGGATCCATTTGGGAGTTTTGGCAATGCCATTACTTCACTATTCTTTCCCTGTTAAAACTATAACACTGTGTATAACAGCTTTCAGTAAGCTGTATGTGTCCTTATGAATTATCAAACCTGAGGGTGGTTTTGGGAGCCCCTGTGCTTCCAAGTGCTGTCCTATGTAAGTATGATTTTGGAATCCCTCAACTCTCACTTAATGTTAGAAATTAGAATGGTCATCTGCATACTGAGGTCTGTGAGGTCTTCACAGTTGGCTCAATTCATCACAGATAAAATACTTCTTACATCCCACATCTTTATCTTTCTTGATATTCTCCTTTACTACCCAAAATAACATGCTTTGCTGACTTAATTACTTCCTAAAAGAAAAGATGGAATTTGGACTATATACAGTAAATATTCTTCCAATATTTTCCTTCTAACTTCTAGTTATATTGAACATCTTAGTAAAGCACATAATGTGTTTCTTGCTCCACAAAATTTTGAGAGTATTCTTTAAGACCCTATTTAAGTCACTATCAATATTTGTACATACCTGTCCAGAAGACTAAAACCACCATTTCTGACATCAGATTGTGTGATGGATAACAAATCCCACTCCATATGCCAGCTCCATCCCATGGAAATCTCAGCTTTCCTACCCTATTCAATTAGATCCAGCTGCCTATACAACCCTTGTGTTCTCATCTTTAGTGACCCAGGTCAGTGGGTACCAGCTACATAGAAGCAGCAATTCACATGACTCCTTCTACTTAGACCATTCACTTTTTTTTTTTCTACTACTTATTTGAGTCATATAGTTGGCTGGAATGACTCACAGAGCTCATGGGAAACAACAAACCTGCAACAATAGTTTTAATATAACAAAAAGATGCAAATTAAAAGATGCATGGGGAAGGGTCCCAGCACAGAGCTTCCATGCCCCAAAGGGACATGCAACTCTCTGGAGAGATTACATTTACTCAGGGATACAGATTAGGAAGCTATTCTAACAAGCTTCGAACCTGTTCATTCTGGTTTGACCCACTGTGGTGGGTCAAAGAATTTGGAAAGGTGAGAGAATTTACCTTTCCACTCCAGATATACTGACTCAGAAGCTATATTTTAACAAGATCCTTATACGTAGGACTCTCCTGGGGATCTATAAGAAGCATGTTGTTGTTGTTGTTAAGTGCCGTCGAGTCTTTTCCGACTCAAAGCAACCCCGTGCATAGCAGAACGAAACACTGCCCGATCCCGGGCCAGCCCCACAATCCCTGCTATACTTGAGATCATCATTGCAGCCACCGTGTCAATCCATCTTGTTGAAGGCCTCCCCCTCTTTTGTCGACCCCCCACCTACAAAGCATGACATCCTTCTCCAGGGAATGGTCCCTTCTGACAACATGACCAAAATAGGTGAGATGAAGTCTGGCCATTCTTGCTTCCAAGGACCGTTCTGGCTGCACTTCCTCCAGGACAGATCTGTTAGTTCTTTTAGCAGTCCATGGTACTTTCTGCATTCTCCACCAGCACCACAACTCAAAAGCATCAACTCTTCTTCGGTCTTCCTTATTCATTGTCCAGCTCTCACATGCATATGAAGCAATTGGAAATATCATGGCTTGTGTCAGGCACACCTTAGTCCTCAAGGAGATATCCT
>NW_006921680.1:10282893-10295374 GCF_000298275.1 Orycteropus afer afer
AAGTTTGTCTTGCTGTTGGAGACCTCTCGTATCACCCCCAACTGGGTCTCTGTGGCTGACTGTACCTCTGTCTGTCTTCCTGGCTTTTAATCCCCTTTCTCCTACTCTTCTGCCCTGCTGTTTTTTGCATCCCTGAGTTGTCCCTGGGGTGGATTGCTCTTTTGTCCGGGATCTGGGCTTTTATCCCCTTTCTCCTGCTCTCCGGTCCTGCTGCTTTGGGCGGGCCAGAGTTTCCTCTCCTCAACTAATGCCTTTGGCTGATTGCTCTTCTCTCTGGCTTCCTGGCTTTTAATCCCTTTTCTCCTGCTCTTCCCACTGGCTACTTTGGGCATCAATGAGTTGTCTCTCCTCACCTGTAACCCTGGGGCTGACTCATAAGAAGCATAGAATCTTGTAAAGATGTTGATTCTAATTCAGTCTATTTGATGAGAAAATGGAAATTCTAACCAGGGGCTTGAACTGGAATGAACCTATTTGAAGCCCTGTCACCTATGTCTTAGGGATCAAGGCTCTTATTGGCCTCACCATGTGGTCACGTTGGATTATATCATGACTTGTGAGGCTTAGTCACCACTGGACCCCCAGGTTGTCCCTCTTGGTCTGGTTAGTCTGATATTAGTATGGCTTGAAAGATCCAAGAACAAAAGGCTAAATTGCTTTCTGAAGGTGATTGCACTCTTTACAATCTCCTTCTTTCTACCTTATCTCCTTGCCCCTTTTTATATCTTCCCTGCTGTCAGATTCATTTATAATTTTATATTTTCTAGTTGGTTAATTTTACATGTTTACTTTCAACTGCAACCACAATCAAGTCTCCCATGCATTATCCATAGGTTTAACCTAAAACATGGAAAATAATACATTAAATCTATATTTTTAAGATAGTAATTTACAAAGTACAGCTTGCAAAATGACCAATTGTCTAGGATTATATTTCCTTCTCTATAAATATAATGGTTTATCATCTGAGACATTATAAAATATTTTTTTCTTTTGGAAAGACCAAACGAAATCTCCCTTCTTATGCACTGTGGGGACTCCCTGGGTGGTGCAAACTGTTAAGATGTTTGGCTGCCTATCTAGAGGTCAGAGGTTCGAGTTGACATAGAGATGCCTTGAAGCATAGGCCTGGTTATATACTCCCCCCAAAATTTGCCACTGAAAGGTGAAAACACAGTTCTATCCAGATACATAGGGTTACCATAACTCAGAGTTGACTAGATGGAACTGGTACGCACTGCTGATGTCATAAAATCATTGCCACATTGTAATTTCCTTCAAAATTGTACTAAGACTTTCTTAGACAGTTTTTGTCTGTTTGATTTTTTCCTAGTATTTAAATTTCACTTTTTCTTTCACAATTTTCTGTTATCATATCCTTCAAATATTATTTATCCTCAGAATTATACTGTATATACCGTATAATATATATGTATATGTATAATATATATGTATATATGTATGTGTGTGTTGTTGTTGTTGTTATGTGCCGTGGAGTCGGACCCGACTCATAGCGACCCCTCCTTGGGTTTCCGAGGCAGTATCACTACAGAAGTAGATTGCCCCATCTTCCTCCTGAGGAGTGGCTGGTGGATTTGAACCGCCAGCCTTCTGGTTAGCAGTCAAGTGCTGTAGCCACTATGCTACCAAAGCTCCTGTGTATAAATGAGGTTAAGAAAGATTGCAAAAAAATGACTAATATATTTTATATAAGTATGTATATAGACATACTTATATAAAATATATTAGTCATTTTTTTGCAATATTTCTCAACCTCATTTTCCAAACTGTCTGGCCCTAATTTCCTGTTCTAGTCTTTAAGCCTAGTGCCTTGATGGAATCTTGGGATTTTCCTTTTTCCTTCATAGCTATTCATTTGTATACAAAATTTTCTGAATTGCATGTTTGTTTGATTTTTCTTTTTTCCTTTTTTGTCTTCCTCTATCCTTTTAAGATAATTCTAAGAAAAAATGTATGGAAAGTAAACTTTTGAGTTAATGTACGTATGGTCTTCCTGTTCTTCCTTTTTTTTTTGCATAACATTGGCATTTCTCATGGATGAAATAGATACTTTCATTTTTCTAAGTAAACTGATTACAGTTTGTTTGTTTGTTTTTCCCTGCATCCTTAAATATCTCTGATATATTTGGGATTGATTTCCCTGTTTTCATCTTGATAACATGAAACTGTTTTTCTTCATATCTAGTGATCATTGATGGCTGACCATCAATATTTAAGAAAGCACCCTGTTAAGTGAAGAGAGTGAGTTATCTTTGCAAATTTGAAAGTAGAACTGTGTCTCTGTCACATAACATTTTGAAGCCCAATTCTGACTAAGAAATAATGATGGGCAAGTTGGAGCTTACAAAGTGGGAGGCTTTGATTAAGGTGAGGTGACAGGGAGCTGACTGTCAACATGAAAGACTACAAAAGGAGAAGTATGTACGGTGTGATATTCATAATAAAAGCCTCAAATTTATCAAGATTGGTCATTTAAAGAAATGTTATTAATGGTATCTGCTGTGCCTTATGCACTGGATTGGTAAAGTAATAAGTGGTTTAGTTTCTTTCAGGAACAAATCATAAAGTATTTTCTCTTTCCAAGCCAAGTTTCTATATATGCCTTAAGCTATTCCTGCTGACTCCAGCTGAGGAATTCATATAGGATTTTATTTTGTGTTGTTGTTGTTATGTGCCGTAGAGTCAGACCCGACTCACAGCAACACCTCCTGGGGTTTCAGAGGAAGTATCAATACAGAAGTTGATTGCCCAATTTTCCTTCACAGGAGAGGCTGGTGAGTTTGAACCACCAGTCTTCTGGTTAGAAGTCAAGTGCCTTAGGCACTATGCTACAAGAGCTCCTATGGGATTTTATAGGTGGGGTTGATTTCTATCTCTCTGTAGCCTACTGGTGATATGGTGTAGCTCCAGTGTCTCCCTGCTGTCTCACTCATCAACACACTCTCAGCCACTTTACTTCTTCCAAAAATGTATTGAAACCTTTTACTTCTTTTATGTCTTTTACGGACTAATTATATTTCATTTTAAACTTTATTTTGATATGAAGGATGAAAAGTAAATATGTTATTTTGTCAATTATTTCAATTGAAAACAGTACTTAAGAAAGCATATTTATAAACTCCAAAGTAAAATTTTCTTTTTTTTTTTTTTCCCCCCTTTTCTTTTTATTGTGATTTGGATGAAAATTTACAGAGCAAATACACTTTCCATACAGCAGTTCACATACACTTTGTCTCATGACATTGACCACCATTTACCACAATGCAACATTTCCCTTCCTACTTCCTCCCAATAGTTACCTCTCCCCTGTGTTCATTCCTCCATGCACTCCTGCCCCCTGAGCTGTATGCCTGTGCATAAGCAGCCCTTCTTTCTCCCCTGCTTGTTCTCTCCAAAGAGTGTATCTACTTCAGGTAAATGTTTGATTCATACACCTGTCTATTGTTTGGCTGGAAGCCACAGGGGTGCGTTCAATTCCAGACCTGAAGGGCATCTAGGGGCCATAGTCTTGATATGTATTCTTGATAATACGTTCCTCAAAGCTTTTGTTTGCTTTGGTTATACATTCATATGTTTAGTGGATTGAATGATGGCACCAAAAAGATACATTCACTTTAAGTTAGTAAATGCAACTTAACTAGAAAAAAGGATATAATTAAGTTAAAGAACCTTTTTTTTTTTTTTCATTGTGGTGTTATTCTTTCTTTTGATCATGCCATTAATGCTGTCAAAATCAAGAGGCACAATAAATCTTTTGGACCTAATGGCACAACTAGAGAAGGATACCATTCAGAGGTGAAGTTGTTTTTTCAATGTCCAGTACATCAAAGATATCCACTTTTTTGTTTTTAACCTTTGGTCTATTCTGGAGAGTGTTCCATGTACACTGGAAAAGAAAGTATATTGTGCTGCTGTTGGGTGAAGTATTTTGTATATGTGTATAAGGTCAAATTACTTGATTGTGTTGGTTAGTTTTTCTGTGTCTTTGTTGAATTTTTTTTATTATAATCTATTCTATACTTCTTTGAAATTCGTATATTAAAGTTTCCTACAATTACTGTCTATGTCTCTTTTCAATTCTGTTAAAGTTTGATTTATGTATTCTGGGTCTCTTCCACTGGATGTGTAGCTTTTTCTTATGGTTATATCTTCTTGTTTGCTTGACATTTTAAATTATTTGTCTCTTATGCTGTTTTTTTGCCTTAAGATCTATTTTATTGGAAATTAATATTGACACTTCTGCTCTTTTTTGTTATCATCTATTTGATAATTTTTTTACAACTTTTGCTTTTTAGTCTATTTTTTTTCCTTTTTGCCAAACTGTGTCTCTAGTAGACAGCATATCAATGGAACATGTTTTCCTATCCATTCTGCAACTCTCTGTCTCAATTGAGGCATTAAATCCAGTTACATTAATTTAAATTTTTGACAAGTATGAATTTATTGCTGTCATTTTGTTGTGTGTTTTTTTGTAGTGCTTCTGAGCATAATGCCTAAGGATGTTGACTGCTAACCAGAAGGCTGGCAATACAAAACCACCAGCCACTCCTTGGAAGGAAGGTTGGACAATCTACTTCTGTAGTGATACCACCTCAGAAAACAAAGGAGGGGAAGCTCTGAGTCAGGTCTGACTCAATGGCACATAAAAACAACAGCTGATTTCTTTGTCCTATAGAATTTTCTGTGCTGAGCTCATTTTGTTTATGATTTTCTTATTATTTCCTTCATTGACATTGTCTTAATAGTTGCTAAATATTCATGACTTTCTTCTTTTTTTACAGTGATAAGAAGTTTGGTTAATTTTCTTTGAGGTCACCTTGTCATTTATTACCTTCTTAACAATTTGAAAACAGTCCATACTATCTTGAAATAATCTGGACTTTTTCTCCATTTGGAAGTTCTATGACTACACTATTTATTTATTATCTCTTTTGCTTTGTAGTTGTCCTTTTTCACAAATTGATGCCTTATTTCCCTGCTTTTTATTTTGAAGGTTTATTTTCCCTTGGATTCTTCTATACCTGGGTTGTTTCTGGATAATATTATTATGTATGTTATTCTCAAGTTGCTATCTGTTATTCATTCTCTGTCTAAAGGACTCCCTTTACCATCTTTTGTAAGGTTGGTCTGTTTTTTTACAAATTCCCTTAATATCTGTTTATCTGGAAATATCCAAATTTTGTCATTATATTTGAGAGGCAGTTTTGCTGGATATATATTTCGTGGTTAGCATTTTTTTTTTTTTTTTTTTGCTTTCAGGATTTTATATGTATCATTCCAATGCCTTCTCACCTGCATGGTTTCCATCAAGATATGACCTTTGTCTTATTGGTTGACTTTTGTAACTTTTGTTTTTCCTGAACTGCTTTGAAGATTCTTTCTTTGTCTTTGGAATGTTGAATTGTTATACATTGTGGTGATGTTCTTTTGAGGTTTATCCTGCTTGCGAGTCATTGAATTTCCTTAAGGCATGTCTTCTTGTCTTTAACATTATAGGGATGTTGTCTTCCAACAAATCTTTAACAATTTTCTCTGTGATGTTTTATTTTGGTCTATTTTTATTCTAGAATTTTGTGCACACATACTTATTTTTGATAGTGCCTCACACAAATCTTAGGCTTTCTTCATTATGATTATTTTTTCTCATTGTTCCTCTAACAGATTATTATTGAGAGATTTTTCTTCAATCTCACTAATTCTGTCTTCCATTGATTCAGTTCAAGCACTTTGTCCTTTCAATGTCTTATCTATTTCTGAAATCTTGGTAATAACTTTGTGTGTTTCCATATACTGTTTTATATGATTTCTAATTGTTTGTTTATTTTGTCAGTTTGTTCTTGTATTTTTTTCCTGAATTATTCTAGTGATTTATCTCCATTTTTCTTAATTTTGTCAGTGTACTTTATGATTTGTCTCCTAATCCATTGAAGCTACCTAAATATAATTCTTTTGAACTTCTTATCAGGTAATTCCTATACCATATCTTTCTCAAAGAGGTTTTTCTGACTCTGTACTTTGGTCCTTTGTTTGTACTGCTTTGTCTTGCTCTTTCGTGTGAACTGAGATTGTTTGTTGTCTCTGAGATATTATGATGTTGTTGTATTTGTATTTAATGGTGACTATATGTTGATATGTTGGTTCAGTTTTTTTTTTTTTTCCCCTTTTTTGCTTTATTTAGTTTGGATAAATCTGAGTGAGCAGGGCTGGTGCGTTATTTTGCTCACTAGTTTTTCAGCATAGATGTGCTCGCCACCTGTCTTCTGGTGGGTGTTATAGAGAATGAGAATGTGTGCACAGTTCTCAGTTGGCTGTTCATGGCTGTCCAGCTCACTTGAGGGTGGGTTAGTCTGGTGTTGGCCACTGTATTTCTGGCTGCCAGCTACTAGTATGGGAGCATGTGTGGTCCTTGGCAAGTGGAACCAAATATCAGATTGCTTCCCTGGTCAGAATACTACTTGCAAAAATTCAAAATGGCTGCTCGGTCAGTCTAGTTGACTGTTCACAACTCCATTTGTCTCCTTATTTGCTGTTTTCATGCAGTATCTTCTAGCTGGTGTTTGATCCACTTCTGTATACTTTCCTTTGAAACTCAGGGAACCAGTTTTATCATCTGTGTCTGTTTCATTTGGTTTCTTGTTTCTTTGTTGTAGAGGGTCTGGGTAGCTTGTATGTCTGTTCTACCATCTTTCCAGAGTCTCTCACTTTGGTGTGCCCCTGTCTGTAGATTCTAGAATTATTCTCTAGATGATAAGTATAGGTGACGCTCTCTTTATGGTGTTGCTCAGTGTCTTGTAATCATAATTATCTTCATCTAGCAGTGTTAAACATCACAGTTCTGAAAAAGAAATTAAAGTAGATTTGATATTAAGTCTTTGCCAGCTTGTTCTCAATACATGCTGTTATCAGGTTATGAGCAAGAAGCAGCACCAATGTAGACACCAAACAAGAACTCTCATAAATGCTGGCCACATTTTTTGTGGTTCATATGATAGAACTATTCTTTGTGGATACCTAGAGTTTGGTCTTGCTGGGTCCCCCTAAGGTGATACTCTGCAGTAAATACCTCAGAACTGATGGCACCTAAGTTAAAAGTCTTAAGATGGGATTACCCTACATTAGGCAGATGGACCTCAAATCCAATGACAAGTTTACTTACAAGATAAAAGCAGAGAAGACTTGAGACACAAAGAGTAGGAGCAGGCCATCTAAAGAGGGAGTCAGAGATTAGATTTATGGAGCCAAAATCTAAGGGACACATAAGCCATGAGAGCTGTAATAGGTAAAGTAAAATTCTTCCCTAGACCCTTTGGAGGGGGTCGTATACTCTCAACACCTTGGTTCCAAACTTCTGGCTTTTGGTACAGTGAGAAAATAAATTTCTGTTGTTTTAGGCCACACAGTTTGTGTTCATTTACTGTGAAAGCTTTAGGAAACTAATATTTTATTTCAGAATGACTAATGGGAAGCTGACTACTAGCTAAGCATGAATAATTATAGGCTTTGAAAAGGGTGTATGGTTTTAAATTGAATGAATGGATAGCCAGTCCTCACTCTATAACATATCATTACCAGAAAAAGAAAGGCCTTTTACTCCCAGGCAGATAGAACTACCTCAATTATTCTATTTTCTTCAAGACCATAGATGTAATCCACCACTCCTCTGTCAATATGTCATATGGTGGTAGCTTGCGTGTTGCTGTGATGCTGGAGACTATGCCACTGGTATTTAAAATACCAGCAGGATCACTCATGGTGGACAAGTTTCAGCAGAGATCTCCAGACAAATACAGAGTTGGAAGAAGGAAGGGGCTACCCACTTCTCAAAGAATTAGTCAGTGAAAACATTATATAAAGCTGATATATTACTGGAAAACTTGATGAATAGCCCTGAAACATTGTCCAATAAAGTGCCAGAAAATGAGCCCCTCCTGTCAAAAGGCACTCGAAACATGCCTGGGG
Organism: Orycteropus afer afer; assembly: GCF_000298275.1. Taxonomy (NCBI): domain Eukaryota; kingdom Metazoa; phylum Chordata; class Mammalia; order Tubulidentata; family Orycteropodidae; genus Orycteropus; species Orycteropus afer. Next base: position 10,290,874 of record NW_006921680.1, read on the forward strand.
AACTGCTTCCTCAGAGTAGAGTCGACCTTAAAGATGTGGATGGAGTAAGGTTTTGGGATCTCCATATCCTGATGAGGCACAACTCAAAATGGGAAACATAAAAATAAATAAATAAGAACATGGAAGGTACAAAGTATGAATCTAGGAAAACTGGAAATTGTAAAAAATGAAATGAAACACATAAAGATCAATATCCTAGGCATTAGTTAGCTGAAATGGACTGGTGTTGGCCATTTTGAATCAGAAAACCATATGATCTACTATGTCAAGAATGACAAATTGAAGAAGAATGGTGTGGCATTCAAAGAATGATTCAAGATCTATCTTGAAGGACAATGTGGTCAGTGATAGGATAATATCCATGTACATACAAGGGAGATATTATGTGGATAATATCCATATACCAATTAATACTACTATTATTCAAATTTATGCACCAACCACAAAGGGAAAGGTGAGGAAATTGATGATTTTTACCAACTTCTGCCATCTGAAATTGACCAAACATTAATTAATGTGTATTGGTTATTACTGGTTATTAGAATGCAAAAGTTGGAAACAAAGAGAATCATTGGTAGTTGGAAAATATAGCCTAGTTGATAGAAATGACGCTGGATCACATAATAGAATTTTGCAAGGCCAACAACTTATTCATTCCAAATACCTATTTAAAACATAATAAATGGAAGTTATACATGTGGACTTTGCCAGATGGAGTACACAGGAAGCAGATTGACTACATCTGTGGATAGAGATAAGGGAACAACTCAATATTTTCAGCCAAAACAAGTCCATGAGCTGACTGGTTCATATGAAAGTTCAAATGAAGATGAAGATGCTTAAAAAAGAACATGAGAGCCAAAACATGGCTTTTATTATATCCCTCCTGGATTTAGAGACCATCTAAAGAATAGATTTGATACATTGAATACCAATAATCATAAACCAGAGGAATTGTGGGATGGCATCACGAACATCATCCATGAGGGGGAGATCCAGCAAGATGGCAGAATATGCAGACAAACCACACAGTATCTCTCCAACAAAGAAAAGAGGAACCAATTAACAAAGATACAGAAGATAGTCCTGGAGCCTGGAACTTTAAAAGGAAGAATACAGAAATGGAGTAAAATCCAACTAACAAAAAAAGATTTACAGAGTTGCTCACTGTCAGAGGTCCTGATGGTACAGACAGTTTGGATATTGTCAAGTGGTGTTAGAACCTAAGAATTAACCTAAAAATTGGCCCTGCTTGCCAGGAGTGCATGGACCACTGCAGTGTTGGCTGGTGAATAAAAGGGGAACAACGAAGAAAGAGACAAACCAAGCTGTGGACTTTTGGCTGTTCAGAGGGCTCAGCCACCTTGAATGCTTAAAAGTGGTTTGACCATTTTGGATACTTAAAGAGATAGTGATCTCTCAGATTCCAGGGACCTAAGAATAAGATCCACTGGCCAGGGATAGCTGGGACATACCACAGACTGAGGACCAGAAAGGTGCAATATTCCCCTTTTTACTCTTATACCCCACACCATCTTGGTGAATGGAAGTGCAGCAATTCCTTACTCCTACCAAACTTCTGGGCCAGCAAGAATACCATCCCAGTTATATGTGCTCTGACAGAGCCTGGGTGACCTGCCTCAACCCACCCAGATTTTTTTTTTTTTTTCCAGTTTGTTTCTTTCTGTCTGCTTTAAAATTATTATTTTTTTTTCTTTCATCCTTTTATTATTATTATTTCTTCTTTCCATTCCAAGTTCTAGTTTTCAGCTTTTTCTCTCTTCTTTTTCCCTGGTTCCCACATTTTTCTTTCTTGTGGTTCTCCCCATTCCTTGTTTTCATTTTGTGTTTTTCCCATTTATTTTCTTCATTACTCTCCTACTCTATATCTTTTCTCTTATGCCTCCCTACTCAGATACTGTTTTCTTTTTCATTTTTTTTCCTTTTGCTATTCATATTTCTATTGGCTATTAAGCATTTCTTTAAATATTTTCTCTCATTTATTTCCTTTCCTTTTTTTTCTCCCCCTTTTTGGTGCTTGTCCCTGTGTGTTTATGTGGTATATGTTTTTGTTCTCTTGCTTTTACTTTTTTGATGGCTTGTTGATTGTTGCTTTTGTCTAACTGAATGAGAGACAGCCAAACAACTAAACAACACCCACACCACTTGCACTCCACTTACTGAGTGAGAGCCACCAATTCCTTCTGCACCAACTGGCCAATGATACACAAGCACCAATAAAAGCCTGCTTTACCCTTAACTGCTCTTCACAAACAGTTAACAAAGATATCTGCAGCCACTCTCATTCTCTATTACACCCACCAGGAGAGAGGTGCTGAGTGTGCATAAGTGCTGCCAATTAATGAATAGAGGAATACAGTATCCTGCTTGCTCAGAATATTGCCTTAAAAAAAAAAAAAAAGAAAGAAAGAAAGAAAGAAAAATCTTAGGTGTACCACTCCAACCAATTAAATAAACAAAGTCAGACTGTCTTGGAGAAACAGACCATCACAGTCCACACAAAGAAAGAAGATGAAGTAGAAACAAGGGACCAGGATATAGACACAGAACACACCCCTGAGGAAGAAGCAGCATTCAAATTCTCTGATAAGGAATTCAAAAGAATTTTGATTAGGTGCCTGCAACAGATTGAGAGAGAGATCAAGGAAAACACTGACAAAATTAAGAAAACAGACAAAAATCTAGAATAATTTCAGAAGACAATATAAGAATAAAATGACAAAATAAATGAAAAATTAGAAATGATACAAAATCTACAGCTAGAAATCCAGAAGTTTAATACAAAATTTTCAAAAATAGATAACACATTGAGAGAGTAAAGAAGTAGAATTGAATCAATAAAAGACAGAACTTATGAGATTGAAGACAAATACATGAATATTGCTTTGGAAAGATTTCAATCAGAACAAAGATCAAAATAAAATGAGGAAAGCCTAAGATTCATGTGGGATACCATAAAAAGGAATAACCTACATGTAATTGGAATCCCAGAACAGGAAGAGAAAAAGAAAACCACTGAGAAAAAATTGTCCAAGATTAATTGGAAAAGAACTTCCTAGATATGATGAAAAATGAGGATATATTCATTCAGAAAGTCCAAGGAATCCTAAACAGAATGACTCCAAAAGAAAATCACTAAGACTTATCATCATCAAACTCACTAAAACCAAAGACAAAGAGAGAATCCTGAAAGCAGCATGGGAAAATTGAAAAGTTACCTACAAAGGACAATTAATAAGACTAAACATTTTCTCAGCAGAAACCATGTTGGCAAGAAGACAATTGGATGGTACATATGAAAACTTGAAAGAGAAAAATTTCCAACCAAGAATTATATATCCAGAAAATTTTCCCTCAAATATGATGATGAAATTAGGAAATTTCCAGAGAAGCAGAAATGAAAGGAATTTGTTAAAACCAGATCAACCTTGTAAGGATATCAAAAGGAGTCTTTTGAATAGAGAACCAATAATAGCAAAAAGCAAATGACTACTGATACACGATTACATAACACAGAAAACAACCCAATTATGGAAATATCTAAAGTAAAATAAGCTTACAATATTGTAAACAGTGTACCAGAGATATTAATTGGGAAATGAGTTCAACAACTACAAACCCAAAAGATAGGAAAAATAGTGTAGTTACAGAACTCTAAATGGTGAGGAAGTCAAGAGAGTATCAAGATAGAATGGGCTATCCTAAACTCAGAAAGAAAATTAGAGTCACAGGGTAACCTCAAAGAAAAATGATAAACCTTCACACCACAATAAAAAAAGAGGACAAGCACAAATATTTGGCAAATACTAAAACAAGAGTTCTGGTAGCGTAGTGCCTATGGCACTTGACTGGTAACCACAAGGCTGGTGGTTCAAACCTAACAGCCACAACTCAGAAGGAAGCTGGGGCAATCAACTTCCGTAGTGATACTGCCTAGGAAACCCAAGAGGGGTCGCTATGAGTTGGGTCTGACTCAACAGCATATTACAACAACAACGAAAACAATAGCAACAAAGGAAATGACAACATGATTCATAAATAAGATGAGCTCAGCATAGAAAATTATATGTAACAAAGAAACAAGGAACACCATGAAAAAGTACATAACAAAATGACAGCAACAAATTCATACTTGTTGATAACTGCACCGAATGTCAATGGATTAAATGCACCACTCAATAGACTGAGAGTTGCATATTGGATGTTGTCATTGTTGTTAAGTGCCATTGAGTCATTTCTGACTCATAGTGACCCCATGCACAGCAGAAGGAAACACTGCCCAATTCCGCACCAGCCCTACAATCCCTGCTATACTGGAGCCCATCATCGCAGCCACCGTGTCAATCCATCTCATTGAAGGCCTCCCCCTCGTTCGTCGATTCTCCACCCTACCAAGCATGACATCCTTCTCCAGGGAATGGTCCCTTCTTACAACATGACCAAAATAGGTGAGACAAAGTCTGGCCATTCTTGCTTCCAA
>NW_006921680.1:10298089-10311868 GCF_000298275.1 Orycteropus afer afer
GTATCACCCCCACCTGGGTCCCTGTGGCTGACTGTACCTCTGTCTGGCTTCCTGGCTTTTAATCCCCTTTCTCCTGCTCTTCTGGCCTGCTGCTTTGGGCATCCCTGAGTTGTTCCTGGGGCTGATTGCTCCTCTGTCCAGGTTCCTGACTTTTGTCCTCTTTCTCCTGCTCTTCTGGCCTGCTATTCCGGGCAGGCCTGAGTTTCCTCTCCTCACCTAATCCCTTTGGCTGATTGCTCTTCCTGGCTTTTAATCCCCTTTCTCCTGCTCTTCCCACCTGCTATTTTGGGCATCCCTGAGTTGTCTCTTATCATATTGGATAAGAAAATATAATCCATCAATATGCTGTCTACAAGAGACACACTTTAGAGAGAAAGACAAAAATACACTAAAATTCAAAGGTTGAAAAAAGATATATCAAGCAAAAGGCAACCAAGAAAATGTAGGAGTGGCAACATTAACTTCTGATCGAATTGAGTTTAAGACAAAAACCACCATAAGAGGCAAAGAAGGACATTATTTAATTATTAATGGATTGATTGAACAAAATTATATAACCAATATAAATATCTATGGACCCAATAAAAGAGACTCCAAATATATAAATCAGAGTTTAACAGAAGTGAAAAAACAAACAAATGACTTCACAGTCATAGTAAGAGACTTTATTACACCACTTTAAATGAAAGGTACAACAAATGAAAATAAACTCAACAAAGATGCAGTAAAACTGAACAATGCAATCCACCAATTGACCGTAAAGGCTTCTACAGAGCACTTCACCTAACAACAGCACAATAGATATTCTTTTCCAGTGCACATGAAACATTCTTCATGATAGACCATATGTTAGGCCATAAAGCAAGCCTTAATAAATTTAAAACATTGAAATTGTGCAAAGCATCTTCCCAGATGACAGTGCTATAAAATTAGAAATCAACAGTAGGAAGATCAATGGAAAAAGAGCAACCATATGAAAACTAAATAACTTCCTCCTTAAGAATGACTAGATAATAGAATAAAAAATGAGATTAAAAACTTCCTTAACTTCATCAAGGGTGAAAATACAAAACACCAAAATCTTTGGAACACAGCAAAAGGAGTGATCAAAGGTTAATTCATAGCAATAAATGCCCACATCAAAAAAGCAGAAAGAGTGCTCACTTCAGCAGTACATATACTAAAATTGGAAGGATACAGAGAAGATTAGCATGCCCCTGTGCAAGGATGACATGCAAATTCATGAAGTGTTCCATATTTTTTTGTAGGTTCTACTTTAGTGTTGCACGGTATGTGTTTTTAAAACAGATTTCTCAGGCTCACCTTATGCATTTCTCTTTGTGCAATTCACATCTAATAATGTATCTGAAGCTTTTGAATCCAATTTAAGACAATATTTTTAAAGGTCACTTACATAAGTTTTTCTGCAAAATGTTTTTCCTTCAATGGTGAAAATATGGTAGTGACAGATAACTAATATCAAAGAAAAGCTTTTGTAAAAAAAAAAAAAAAAAAAAAAACAAAAAAAAAAAATTAAAACCAACATCTCTAACAATTAAGAAAAGAACAGCAAGAAAAGCCTACAGTCATCAGAAGAAAGGAAATAATAAAGTTGCAAGCAGAAATCAATGGAATAGAAAATAGAAAAACAACAGAAAAAAAAAAAAAAGACCAGAAGTTGGTTTTTTGAAAAGATTAATAACATTGACAAACTACTGGCAAATTTAACAAAGGAAAAGAGGGAGAGAATTCAAATAACATGAATAAGAAACAAATTGGGTGACATCACAACAGAGCCAACTGAAATAAAAAAGATAATATCAGGACACTATGAAGGGCTGCACTACAACAAATTTCAAAATATAGAAGAAATGGACAGATTTCTAGAAACATACTATTTACCTAAGCTAACGCAGACTGAAGTGGAAAGTTTGAATAGATCTATAACAAAAGAAGAAATTGAGCAGGTCATAAAAAATTTCCAACAAAAAAAAAGTCCTGGCCTAGAGAGTTTGACTGAAGAATTCTGCCAAATGTTCAGAGAAGAACTGACGCCAATCCTACTCAAACTATTCCAAAACATAGAAAAGGATGGAATCCTCCTTAATTCGTTTTATGAAGCAAGTATAACTTTGATACCAAAACAAGGCAAATACCTCACTAGAAAGCTACAGACCAATATCTCTCATAAATATAAATGCAAATATCTTCAACAAAATTCTAGCTAATAGACTCCAATAAAATATCCAAAAAATAATACATTATGACCAACTGGAGTTCATATCAGGTATGCATGAATGGTTTAACAACAGATACAATGAACCTCACCCATTACATAAATAACAGAAAGGAAAAGAACCACATAGTCATATCAATTGATGCAGAAAAGGCATTTGATAAATTCCAACAGTTATTCCTGATAAAAACTCTCTGCAAAATAGAAATAAAAGAGACATTCCTCAGCATAATAAAAGGTATATATGAAAAATCAACAGCTAACTTTATTCTCAATGGAGAGAGACTGAAACCATTCCCTTTGTGAACAGGAACCAGGCAAGGATGCCCTCTATCACCACTTCTAGTCAACACTGTATTGGAAGTCCTAGCCAGGACAATAAGGCAAGAAGGGAAATCAAAAGCAACCAAACCGGTATGGAAGAAGTCAAACTATCCCTATTTGTTGATGCCATACTCCTATACATAGAAAACCCAAGAAACTCAGCACAAAAACTACTGGAACTAATTGAGAGATTTAGCATTGTGGCAAGATACAATATCAATATTCAAAAATCATTTGGATTCCTCTACACCAGCAAAGAGGTTGCTGAAAAAGAAATAAGGAAATCAATAACATTTACAATAACTACCAAAAAATGAAATAATTGGGAATAAATCTTTCCAAGGACACAAAAGACTTGTACAAAGAAAACTACAAAAGACTACTTCAAGAAAACATAAGCGATATACATAAATGGACGAATATATATGCTTGTGGATAGGAAGATTGAACATCGTGAAAATGTCAATACTACCCAAAGCAATCTACAAATTCAGTGCAATCCCAACCCAGATCTCATCAACATTCTTTAAGGATACAGAAAAACCAGTCACTAACTTTACATGGAAAGGAAACAGACCTCAGAAAAACAAAGCACTATTGAAGAAGAAGAACGAAGTAAGTGGTCTCACACTCTGGGATCTCAATACTTACTATATAGCCACAGTATAGTCAAAATTGCCTGGTATTAGTACAATGACAGACAAATAGACCAATGGAATAGAATTGAGAACTGAGAAATAGATCCAATAACTTATGGTCAGCTGATCTTTGACAAAGGGCTGGAAACTTTAAATGGGGAAGAGATTGTCTGTATAATAAAGGATGCTGGCAAAACTGGATATCCATTTACAGAAAAATGAAACAAGATCTATACATTACACCATACACAAAAACTAACTCCAGACAGATCAAAGACTTAAATGTGAAACCTAACACTATAAAGTTCCTCAAGAAAAAATAGGGGCACATATATGGGCCCTAATATATGGCATAAATAAACTAGCAAGCATAACCCCAAAAAAAGCACAAACAGCAGAAGAGAAACTAGATGAATGGGACCTTCTAAAAATTATGTGCTTTTATGTGCTTCCAAAGATTTCTCCAAAAGAGTAAAAACAGAACCTACAGATTTGGAATACATATTTGCCAACTACATATCTGACAATGGACTTATCTCTCTAAAATGTGTGGAAAACTCCAATACCTCAACAACAAAAAGACAGATAATCCAATTGAACAACAGGCAGAAGACATGAATAGACACTTCACCAAAGAGAATATTCAGGTAGCCAACAAACATGAAGAAATACTCATAATTATCAGTGATAAGAGAGATGGAAATCAAAACAGCAAAGAGATACCATCTTATCTTAGATGGCAGCACTAATGGCAAAAGTCAACAAGACAGAAAATAACAAATGCTGGTGAGGATGTGGAGAGATTGGGACTTTCATACACTGCTGGCGGGACTTTCAAATGATACAACCACTGTAGAAAGCAGTATGGTGATTCCTTAAAAAGTTGGAAATAGAAATATCATTTGACCAGCAATTCCATTACTAGATATGTATCCTAAAGAAGTGAGAGCCAGGACAAGAACATATATTTTCACACTCATGTTCATCGCAGCATTGTTTTCAATAGCCAAAAGATGGAAACACGCTGGGTACCCATCAACAGAAGAATATATAATCAAATGGTACATACACACAATGGAATACTGGGAAACCCTGAAGAATAACATGGAATCAGCAAAACAGCTCATAACGTGGATGAACTTGGAGGACATTATGCTGAGTGAAATAAGTCAATCACAGAAGGAAAAATATTGTATTAGTCCATTATTGTAAAATCTCAAGGAAAAGTTTGTATATGGAAGGAAGCTTTCTTTGTTGGTTACCGGGATGGGAGGGGAGAGGAGGGAACACTATTAGATATGTAGAGAGAAGTATTGATTTGGGTGAAGGGAAGGGCAATGTACCATATGTGAGTGATCAACACAGTGACATGGAGGAAGAAGAAGGCATAGAGAGGTTCATGGGAGGTAGACAACAAGATGAACTCTTTTGCACATAGAGTACTCATTGTCAGTGATGGCAAACATTGATCTACAGGTGGATGGATGGGTGGACAGGCTGAACAATTAGGTATGTCTATCCAGGTGAGGAGAGTATTTTCGTGACCATGTACAGTGATGGCAGACAACGTTTCTAAAAGTTTATGTGTATATTTTGTAAGAATTTCCAGATATATAGTAGAGCTGACAAAGGACAAAGTTGTAGTCACTTCTTAGACACAGCCAGCTACTCAGAAGGAGTGAGTAGTTGAAACAAATGGTCTTGGGACCATGGTCACAGAGGACATGAAGCTCAGTTGGTATAACCTACTACAAAAAAAACATTGTTCCACATTGTAGTTTAGCAAGTAGTGACTGGGATCTTAAAAGCTTGCAAGCGTCCATCTAGATGTAATGATGGGTCTCTCCTCATCCAGAGCAGAGAAGAATGAAGAAAACCAAAGAAGTATGGAAACAATTAGTCCAAGGGATCACACCGTGTGATCCTCAGCCTATATGACTATGAGGTCAGAAGAACTAGATGGTGCCCAGCTACTACTGTCAACCACCTGGAGAGGAATCTATGTAGGAGATTCTGGATAGAGTGGGAAAAAATGTGGAACAAAATTCAAAATAATAAAAAATAACCAAGTTTGCTGGTCTGATAGAGCCTGGTGAAATCCCTGAGATTGTGGTCCCTAGCTGTCCTTCAGGTCTGGAATTGAACCCATTTCTGTGGCTTCCAGTCAAACAAATGACAGGCTCATGAGCTGAACATTTACATTAGGTAGATACAGTCCTTGGAGATATAAATCATGGGAGAAAATAAGGGCTTTGTATGCACAGGGAGTGTGAGCTTGGGGGCATGTAAGCATTGGAGAAAAGGACACAGGGAATAAGTGACTATGGGGAGGAAATGGGAAGAGAGTTGTTGCATTGTGAGAAATTGCAGTCAGTGACATAAGACAGAGTGTATGTGAATTAATATATGGAAAATGAAATTGCTCTGTAAACTTTCACTGAAATCACAATAAATTTTTTTAAAAAAGAACATCATCCATGAAGAAAGCAAAAAGTCATTAAAAAGACAGGAAATGAAGAAAAGACCAAAATGGATGTCAGAAGAGACTCTGAAACTAGCCCTGAATGGAGAGTAGCTAAAACAAATGGAAGAAATAAGATAAAAGAGCTGAACAGATTTCAAAAAGCAGCTCAAGAAGACAACGCCAATTACTATAATGAAATGTGCAAAGACCCGGAGTTAGAAAACCAAAAGGGAAGAACACACTTGGCATTTCTCAAGCTGAAAGAACTGAAGAAAAATTTCAAGCCTTCACTTGCAATATTGAAAGATTCTGTGGGCAAAATATTGAATGATGCAAGAAATATCAAAAGAAGATGGAAGGAACACACAGAGGCTGTATCAAAAAGAATTGGTCAATGTCCATCCATTTCAGGAAATACATATGATCAAGAATGAAGAGAATTTAAAGAAGAAGTTGAAGGGGCACTGAAGGAATTGGCGAAAACAAAGCTCCAAGAATTGATGGAACGTCCATTGAAATTGACAGAAATGCAAGCTGTATTCAGAAGAGTATGTGGAGCATTGCTGATGTCAGAAGGATCTTAGGTGAAAGCAAAGAATACCAGTGTGGTGGTTATGTTTGTGTGTCAACTTGTCTTGGCCTGGTTGAGTGGCTGCGCAGCTGGTGGAAGTTATTCCCCATGATGAGACTGGCAATCAACTCCATGGTGGGATCTACCACAAGCAGCTGAGTAGCTGCTTTGGATATGTGGTCTGCTTCCCGTATGTAAGAAGCAGCTTTAGGAATGGTCTCTAGTTTATGGCACACTTGTACCGTGCATATAGCTATGTCATTGTTCAGCAGCCTGCCAAGCTCTGTCAATCTTGAGACTTACAATGGGCTTGAATTAATGGCCTGTCTTGTGGTTTAGTAACATTGGGACTGTGACATTTTATTTGTTGACCTTGGGCTGGTTAGCCTCAGCAGCCAGTAGCTGCCTGAGTAAACATATGCCTCTAGCTTTAGTGGGCCAGGAGCAAGAGACAGAGCTGAAGCCCAAGGTCAAGGGACTTTCACACTGCCCCTAGAGCCTGTCACTTTGAACTTGGACTTAAAACCTCCAAACTAAGAGAATAAACTCCTGTTTGTTCAAGCCATCCCATTTCTGGTATGTTTCCTGTCAGAGCAGCACTAGGTAACCAGAAAGATGTTTCTTTGTGTTTTATTGACTATGCCAAACATTTGATTGTGTGGATCATAAATTTTGGATACCAGTGCAAAGATTGGGAATTCCAGAACACTTAATTGTGCTCATGAGGAATCTGTAAATATACCAGGAGGTTGTTTTTCGAACAGAACAAGGAGATACTGCATGGTTTAAACTCAAGAAGGGATTGTGTCAAGGTTGTATCTTTTCATCATATTTATTCAATCTGTATGCTGAGCAAATAATCTGAGAAGCTGTACTATATGAAGAAGAATGTGGCATCAGGATTGGAGGAAGACTCATTAACAACATGTGATATTCAGACACAACTTTACTTGCTGAAAGTGAGGATGACTTGAAGCACTTACTGATGAAGATTAAAGACTACATCTTTAATTATAGTATGGATTACATCTCAACATAAAGCAAATGAAATCCTCACAACTGGGCCAATAAACAGCATCACAATAAATGGACAAAAGATTGAAGTCAAAAATTTCATATTACTTGGTTCCACAATCAACACCAATGGAAGCAGCAGTCAAGCCATCAGACAATGTATTGCGCTGGCAAATCTGCTGAAAAACCCTCTTTAAAGTGCTGACGAGCGAAGATATCTTTTTGAAGACTAAGGTGTGCTCATCCAAGCTGTGGTATTTTCAATCACCTCATATATATGTGAGAACTGGACAAATGAATAAGGAAGACTGAAGAAGAGTTGATGCTTTTGAGTTGTGGTGCTGGTGAAGAATACTGAAAGTAATTTGGACAGCCAGAAGAGCTAACAAATCTGTCTTGGAAGACACATAGCCAAATGCTCCTTGGAAGTGAGAATGACCAGACTTTGTCTCACCTACTTCGGTGATGTTGTCAGGAGGGATCATTTCCTGGAGAAGGATATCATTCTTGGTAAAGTAGAGGGTCAACAAAAAAGGGGAAGGCCCACAAAAAGATGGATTGACATAGTGGCTGTAGTGATGGGCTCAGTTATAGCAAAGATTGTGAGGCTTGCACAGGACCAGGCAGTGTTTTATACGGTCGCTGAGTCAGAGCTGACTTGACAGCACCTAATAACAACATGGATGTAATATTTAGAAAAAGAAATAATATTTTTCCTAAAGGTAAATAATTCTCTAATTTAAGAAAAGAGAATTCTGTTATTTATTATTATTATTGTATTTATCAGTAATTTTCATATATCTGTACATTTTCCCTTAAATAATTGAGGACAGATATACTTGCTCAGAGATCAAAAATCTGTTAATGGTTCTTCATTTCTTTTCTTTCCTCTTTTTTTGTGGGGATGGGTTCTTTCTTCTCATCATAAAATATCTTGGTAGAAAAATAATTAAATTATATTATTTTATCATCTTGGAAGAAAATACTGTGAGAAATTATAAGTATATTTTCTCATTTAACATTGACAAATAATCTTGCCCCATTTTATACACGAGAGAACTTAGATCTAGAGGTTTTAAGTACATTGCTCAAAAGTAAAGAATAAAACACACACACACAAGAGTTTCTATAGCCTTTCAACTCATGGTGACCTCATTGTGTGTCAGAGTTTCAGAGGAGAACTGTGCTCCATAGGATTTTCAATGATTTTTTTAGAAATAGATCGCCAGGCCTTTCTTATAATAGATTACCAGGCCTTTCTTCCAAGGTGCCTCAGGTGGATTCAATCTTCCAATCATTTGATTGGAGACTAGTGTGCTAATTGTTGTGTTTGCTCACACATACAAAACCAGTAAATGGCAATTCCAAAATTCTAATATAATTTTGACTCAGCTATCTTGGCAATTCTCGGCCTCATATTCTTTAAGCAAGGATTTATTTAGCACCAAACATATAAACCCAAGGAACTCTGGTAGTGTAGTGCCTAAAGCACTTGACTGCTAACCAAAACGCTGGCGGTTCAAACTCACCAGCCACTCTTCAGAAGGAAGGTTGGGCAATTTACTTCCATAGTGCTACTGCTCCAGAAACCCAAGGAGGCACTGCTAGAGTCGGATCCGACTTGACGGCACATAACAACAACAACGTATAAATCCAAGCCCATCAAGTAGATTCCAACTCATAGAGACACTAATAGGACATAGTAGAACTGCCCCATAGGGTTCCCATGCTGTAAATCTTTATGGAAGCAGACTGGTTCATCTTTCTCCCACATAGGTGGGTTTGAAATGCCAAACTTTTGGTTAGCAGCTGAATGCTTTTAACCACCACACCACCAGAGCTCCTTACCACACATATATTAGTCAGTAAACAGGAATCTCTAACATTTTTCTAGGTGTCATTCCTTTAACATAGTTAAATAGTGGCATATAAGCATATCAGAAAGTGTTCCAATTTAACAATAATTTAGGAGCCCTGGTTGTACAGTGGTTAATGTGCTCAATTGCTACCTGAAAGTTTAGTTGTTCAAACCACCAGCCTCTCTGTAGGAGAAAGACATAGCAATCTGCTTCTGTAAAGATTTACAGCCTTGGATACCCTATTGGGCAGTTCTAGTCTGTCCTATAGGATTGCTAGGAGTCTGTACCAACACAATAACAAATATATATGCACATTTTATTATACTTAGATAAGATGTTTTATATCAGTGGCAATAATACCACAAATATTGTTATTTGTTGGTAGGATCAAACATGTTATCTGTATGTATTCTGTCTACAGATTTTATGCTCTACTAACCAGACAAAGCCATCCAGCACTCTGACAGCTTGAGTCTGCTTACACTATATCTGAATTTATTACTAGCTATTTGTTATGCTGCTAATAAAAACAGTATAAAATACTATCTTGTCACATTAAATTTGCAGTGGAAATCTTGTTATATTTTAAGGAATTATTTAATATTTTATTATCTAAAATGCTGGTGTACAATGAGGTTTACCACCATTTCTTGAACTGTTAACTAAATACAGATTGGTATAAAAGTTCCAATATTGACTGCTTAGGAAAAGCTTTTCAACTTTTAATCATAGAAAAAGGCACTAGTGTGCTTAGGGACCTCATGACTGAATCAATACAGTGCAGCCAAGGTTCAGGATCCCACATAATATTTCTGAGTCATACATTGATGCTTTTAGGTAATCATAGCACTTTATTTATTTATTTATTTTAAAAGTTATCAATGTAATGAGTAATGATAATAAAGCAAAAAAAAAAGTAAAATAAAAATGAAGAAATTGTAACCTTGTTCATTTCTTTGAAGTAGCTGCATAAAATTGTCAATATTACAACTAATTGAAGACAAAAGAAACCTGTTATATTTGTATTAAGACATTGCATGATTGACTTTTGTTCCTTAAGAGTTTTTAATTGAGACAGAATGCTACAAGCTTTTGTCTAGAGGTAGTCTAGTGTAGTTTTAGTGTAATAAATAAATAAATAAATAATTCTAACTATCATTCCTCAATATAACTAAGAGAGGTCTCTTCCTATAGTACTGTTATCAATCTATCTATCTATCTATCTATCTATCTATCTATCTATATAAATAAATACATAACTCAAGATGGTTGTTTAATTTAAAATATATGGAAACATGTTTTAAGATTATTGTTTTCTAGCATTTAAAACTATTTTGTTGTTTTTATCCAATTTCTCTTCTAGACTTCTGATGATTGTAGGAAACATACTGTTTTATAATATATAAGCTCTCTGTGACATCTCACATGAGAAAAATAAGCTTCCTTTCCACCTTTTCATTCTAAATATATATGTATATTTTGAGGTATAATTGTGCCAAAAATGTAGGCAACCTCCAGAGATGAACTTTTTTCCTCTTTTTCAGAAAAGTTCTTTAAAATGATCATTTTATCAGACAGTGAGAAAGACAATTTAAAGGAAACTATCCAACTCACAGTGCAGCCGGAATGCTCTTTGGAAGAGAGAATGGCCAGACTTCGTCTCATCCACCTTAGTCTTGTTCTCTGGAGAAGGACATCATGCTTGGTAAAGTAGAGCATCAGTGAAATAGGTAGAGGAAGACCTTCAACAAGATGGATTGCCATAGTGGCTGCAATGATATAGGAAGGATTTTGAGGATGGCCCACAACTGGGCAGTGTTTTGTTCTGTTGTTCACAGGGTTGCTAAGAGTCAGAGCCAATTTGATGGCACTTACCAACAACATTCAATTCACAATTCCCTAAGTATTCATCTCATGACCTTAAATCTGTTGTCATCCAGTCAGTTCTGATCCCTCTGTAGACTGAGTTGAACTTACAGGGTTTCTAAGGCTGAAATCCTTATAGAAGCAGACTGCCACATCTTTCTCCAACAGAGTGACTGTTGGGTTTGAACCACCAACCTTTCAGTGAGCAGCTGAGCTCTTAACAACTGTGCCACCAGGTATCCTTCCTATGCACTTTTCTATGTACTTGTTTTTCCTCAATATTTGCTTCATTTTTTGAAATAAATATTGTGATATATCCATTTTTTGTTCAACACCTTATGGTTATTATGACATTGACAGAAAAACATAACTTCTTGCAAAGAAATGTGGTGTGTAAAATAAAGGATCACCACTGCTAGTTTTTTATTCCAGTGCAAGGCTCCTATTATGATAATCTTATTTTTAAACAATGATAAAGAAAGAAGGGAAGAGGAAAGGAAGAGTAGAGAGGGAAGAATGGCTACTATTTAGATTTTCTGTTAGATAACTTGAACTTACTTTGAGGATCATAATATAACTAAGGAGGAAAATGAGAATTTAAAAAAAAAAAAAAAAAATTAAACCTACCCACACTAATTTCTCTACAAGTTAAGTAATATCATCAAACAGGCCATAAGTGATTATTGTTAACATTAAGATGCCTGAAACAGAGGACACAATGGCCTGTGTAGTAAGTTATCAGTAGTAAAGATAGAGTGGCCTTTCAGATTCTGTTTTAATGCTATCACAAAGTATCTGCTTCAAAATCCTTTAGTGGGTGTGTGGCGAGGTTTGGATGGAGTGGGTCTATGGCTATAAGTGTGTATATTTATATGTGTGGTTTATGTGCTTCTGATTCAAATGGCCTACTCTATGCCTAGAGGGGAGCATGTGAGTGAAATCAGGTACATCTGAATCCCTACAGAGTTAAAATTTCATATTGGCACAGATATTGTTGTTGTTAGATGCCATTGAGTCAGCCCTGACTCATAGTGACCCTGTGTACAACAGAACAAAACACTGCCTAGTTGCCCCCCCCCCCCCGCGCCCCACAATCCTTGCTACATCTAAGCCCATCATTGCAGCCACTGTGTTAATCCATCTTCTTGAGGGTATTCTGTTTCTTTGCTGAGTCTCCACTTTACGTATCATGATATCCTAGTCCAGGGAATTGCCCCTTCTGACAACATGATCAAAATAGTTGAGATGAAATCTGGCCATTCTCACTTTAAGGAGCATTCGGCTGCACTTCCTCCAGGACAGATTTGTTCATTCTTTTGGCATTCCATTGTACTTTGAGTATTCTTCTCCAACATAACTCAAAAGCATCAACATGTCTTCCTTATACACAATCCAGCTTTCATGTGGATATGAGGTGATTGGAAATACTATGGCTTGGGTTAAGTGTACCTTAGTCTTCAAAGAGATATCTTTCCTCCATTTATCCTGATGCTGTTTATTAATCCAGTTGTGAAATTGTTTTTTTTTTAATGTTCAAATATAATCCATACTGCAGACTGTAATCTTCATCAGTAAGTGCTTCAAGTCATCTTCACTTTCAGCAAGCAATGTTGCATTATCTGATCAGCATATCACATTTTGTTAATGAGTCTTCTTCCTCCAATCCTGATGCCATGTTCTTCTTCATATAGTCCAGCTTCTCAGATCATTTACTCAGCATACAAATTGAATAAGTATGGTGAAAGGATACAGTCCTGACACACTTCCTTCCTGATTTTAAACCACATAGTATCCTCTTGTTCTGTTCGAATGACAGCCTCCTGGTCTATATACTCATTCCACATGAGCACAATTAAGTGTTCTGGAATTCCCATTCTTCACAATGTTATCCATGATTTGTTATGATCCACACAGTTGAATGCTTTTGTGTAGTCAATAAAACACAGGCACACATCTTTCTTGTGTTCTTTGCCAGATGCATCTATTATTGTCAGCCAAGATCCATCTGACATCAGCAATGATATTCCTCCTTCCACATCCTCTTCTGAATCCAGGTTGCATTTCTGGAAGTTATCTATCAATATACTGCTGCAATCATTTTTTAATTCTTCTCAGAAACATTTTACTTGTGTGTGATATTAATGATATTGTTTGATAATTTCAACATTATATTGAATCACCTTTCTTTGAAACAGGCACAGATACAGATCTCTTCAGTCAGTTATTCAAGTAGATATCTTCCAAATTTCTTGGCATACATGAGAAAGTGCCTCCAGAACAGCATCTGTTTATTGAAACATCTCAGTGGATGTTCTATCAATTCCTGGAGATTTGTTTTTCACCAATTCCTTCATTGCAGCTTTGAAATCGTCCTTCAATACCATTGGTTCATGATTATATGCCACGTCCTGAAATAGATGAATATCAACCAATTCTTTTTTAGTACAATGACTCTGATGTGTATTCCTTCCATCTTCTTTTGATGGTTTCTGCATCATTCATTATTTTGCCCATAGAATCTTTCAAAATTTCAAGTCAACACATGAATGTTTTCTTCAGTTTTTTCAGCTTGAGAAATGTTGAGTGCATTCTTCCCTTTTGGTTTTCTAATTCTAGGTCTTTGCACATTTCAATAATGTCATAAAAAATTGAAACCAAACTCAATGCCATCAAGTCACTTCCAACTCATAGTGACCCCCATTTGTTGTTGTTATTGTTGTTATGTGCCGTCGAGTCAGCCCTGACTCATAGCGACCCCTCCTTGGGTTTCCGAGGCAGTATCACTACGGAAGTAGGATTGCCCAAAC
>NW_006921680.1:10312658-10320162 GCF_000298275.1 Orycteropus afer afer
TTGAACCGCCAGCCTTCTAGTGAGCAGTCAAGTGCCTTAGGCACTATGCAAAAATGTTTAGAGATAGTAAATAATAACAAATAACTCTTGTGAGGCAGTGGTTAAGTGCTCAGCTGCAAACTAAAAGGTTGGTGGTTCACACCCATCAGCCACTCCATGGTAGAAGGATATGGTATTCTGATTTCATAATGATTTATAGCACTGTAAACTCTACTTGACTGTAAGTAATCTATCAACTGGAAGGAAATACTATTTGTGCTTGCCCATTCCAAAGAAAGATGATCCAACAGAATGTGGAAATTGTCAAACAATATCATTAGTATCAAACACAAGCAAAATTTTGCTGAAAATAAGTCAAAAATAGTTGTAGCAGTGTATCAATAGGGAATTTCCAGAAATGCAAGCTGGATTCAGAAGAAGACATAGAACAAGGGATGTCATTGCTGATGTCAGATAGATCTTAGCTGAAAGCCAAGTGTTTTAGTTGCTTCATACTGCTCTAACAAAAAATATATTGCATATGGGATGGCTTGAACAAACAGGAGTTTATTCTCTTACAGTTTTGGAGAATAGAAGTCTGAGTTCAGAGTGCCAGATGGTAGATACTTGGTGAAATCCCCTCAACCTTGAGCTTCAGCTCTGCCTCTTCCACTCTACTGAAGCTGGAGGTTTTCTTCACTCAGGCAGCTGCTGGCTGCTGAGGCTGACAAACTCAAGGTGAACAAGTAAAAAAGCACAGTCCCAATATTGCCAAACTACACAGCAGACCATTGATTCAAGTCCAATAAGAGTCCCAAGATCAACAGACAATGTGACAGGCTGCTGAACACAATGACTCAGCTACATTCAGTATTTAAGTATGCCAAAAGCTGGAGACCTTCCTCAAAGTTTCTTCTTATGTACTGGAAGCAGCCCAAATCCCTAAAGCAGTTACTCAGCTGCTCCAGTGGATTCCACCATGGAGTTGATTACCTATCTCACCATGGGGAATAACTACATCCAGCTGCCCAGCCACACAAAACCAGGCCCTGCCAAGTTGACACATAACTTTAACTGACACATCAAGAATACCAGAAAGATAAGCACCTGTGATTTATTGACTATGTAAAGGCATTTGACTGTGGATCATAACAAATTATGGATAACATTGAGAAGAATGGGAGTTCCAGAATGCGGTTGGGCTCATGAGGAACCTGTACATAGACCAAAAATCTGTCATTTGAAGAGAACTAAGGAATACTGTATAGCATAAAATCAGAAGGGCATACATCAGTGTTACATCCTGTCACCATACTTTTTCAATCTGTATGCTGAACAAATAATCTGACAATCTAGACTATATGAAGAAGAAGACAGCATCAGGATTAGAGGAGGACTCATTAAAAGCCTGCCTGCAATATGTAGATGACAGGAACTTGCTTCCTGAAAGTGAAGATGACTTGAAGCACTTATTGATGAAGATTGAAGAAAACAGTATTAAGTATGGATTACACCTCAATGTGAAAACAAAAATCTTCACAAGTGGACCAATAAGCAACATCGTGATAAATGGAGAAAAGATTGAAGTTGTCAGGCATTTTGCTTTACTTTGGTCCTTAGTTAACATCCATGGATGCAGCAATCAGGAAATCAGGTGTCATATTGCACTAGGCAAATCTATTGTAAATGTCGTCTTCAACATGTTGAAGGCAAAGATGTCACTTTGAAAATTAAGGTGTGCCTAACCCAGGCCAGGGAGTTGTGGTGGCATACTGCCTAAGGCAATTGAATGTTAACCAGAAGGCTGGTGGTTCAAACCCACCAGCCACTCCTGGGAAGGAAAATCAGGCAATCTACTTCCGTAATGATACTGCATTGGAAATCCAAGGTGGAGTCGCTGTGAGTTGAATCGACTCAAAGGAAATGAGTTTAGTTTTTAATCTAGGCCACGTATTTTCAATCACCTCATATGAATATGAAAGCTGCACAATGAATAAAGAAGACCAAGAAGAATTGAGGCCTTGAACTGTGATGTTGGCTAATACTAAAAGTACCATGTACTGCCAGAAGAACAAACAAATCCCTCCTAGAAGACATGCAGCCAAAATACTACCTAGAAGTAGGAACAGCCAGACTTCATCTCACCTACTTTGGTCATGTGGTCAGAAGAGATCAGTCCCTGGAGAAGGATATCATGCTTGGTAAAGTAGGGGGTCAGAGAAAAAGGAAAGACACTCAATGAGATGGAATGACACAGTGTCTGACAAGATGGGAGCAAGGACAACAAGGATTGTGAGCATGATGCAGGATTGAGCAGTTTGTTGTTGTTCGGTGCCATCGAGTCATCCTTATGTACAACAGAACTGGTCCTGTGCCAACCTCACAATCCTTGCTATACTTTAGCCCATCATTGCAGCCACTGTGTCAATACACCCTGTTCAGGGCCTTCACCTCTTTTGTTGACCCTCTACTTTACCAAGCATGATATCCTTCTCCAGGGAATGGTCCCTTCTGACAACATGACAAAGGAGGTAAAACAAAATCTAGCCGTTCTCACTTCCAAGGAACACTCCAACTGCCCATCATCTAGGACAGATATTTTCATTTTTCTGCCAGTCCATGGTACTCTAAGTATTCATCGCCAACAACACAACTCAAAAGCATCAACTCTACTTCAGTCTTCCTTATTCACTGTCCAGCTGTCACATGCATATGAAATGACTGAAAATACCATGGCTTGGATTAGGCACACCTAGGTTGGGCAATCTACTTCAGTCGTGATACTACCTTGGAAACCCAAGGAGGGGTCGCTATGAGTCAGGTCCAACTCTATGGCATGTAACAACAATAATAGTCTTCAAAGAGACATCTTTGCTAATCAGGACTTTAAAGAGTTCTTTTGCAACAGATTTGCCCAGTGCAATAAGCCATCTGATGTCTTGACTGCTGCTTCCATTGGTGTTGATTGTGGAACCAAGTAATATGAAATCTTTGACAGTTTCAATCTTTTCTCCGTTTATCATGATATTGCTTTTTGGTCCAGTTGTGAGGATTTTTGTTTTATTTATATTGAGGAATAATCCATACTGCAGAATGTAGTCTTTAATCTTAATCAGTAAATACTTCTTCAAATCATCCTTACTTTCAACAAGCAAAGCTGTGTCATCTGCATATCACAGGTAGTTAACGATTCTTCCTCCAATCCTGATGCCATATTCTGCTTCATATAGTCCAGCTTTTTGGATTATTTGTTCAGCATACAGATTGAGTAAGTATGGTGAAAGGATACAACCCTGATGCACTCCCTGATTTTAAACCATGCAGCATCCCCTTGTTCTGTTTGAATGACAGCCTCCTGGTCTCTGTACAGGTCTCTGTACAGGTTTTTGAAGAGCATAATTAAATGTTCTGGAATTCTCATTTTTAAAACATTATCCATAATTTGTTATGATCCATAAAATCAAATGCTTTTGCATAGTCAATAAAACACAAGTAAACATTTTTTTTCATATTCTTTGCTTCCAGACAAGATCCTTCTGCCATCAGCAATGATATCTCTTGTTCCACGTGCTCTTCTGTACCCATCTTGCATTCCTGGAAGTTCTCTGTCAATATACTGCTGAAACCATTTTTTAATTATTTTCAGCAAAATTTTACTTGCATATGATACTAATGATATTGTTCAATAATTTCCACATTCTGTGGGATCACCTTTCTTTGGAATGGGTAAAAATATAGATCTTTTCCAGTCAACTGGCCAGGTAGCTATCTTCTAAATTTCTTGCCATAGACAAGTGAGTGCCTCCAGCGTGGCATCTGTTTGTTGAAACATCTCAATAGGAACTCCATCAATTCCTGGAGTCTTGTTCTTGGCTGATTCCTTCAGTGCAGTTTCGGCTTCTTCCTTCAATACCATTGGTCCTTGATCATATGCTACCTGCTGAAATGGATGAACATCGACCAATTCTTTTTGGTACAGTGACTCTGGGTATTCCTTCCATCTTCTTTTGGTGTTTCCTGTATCATTCAATATTCTGCCCATAGAATCTTTCAATATTGCAACTTGAGGCTTAAATTTTCCCTTCAGTTCTTTCAGCTTGAATTCTGTTGTTTATAAATCACTTTGATTTGGAATCAACCTGACCCCACCTAACAATAACAACAAACTCTACTCTCCTACAGGGTCACTGAAGATAAGTAAAACATGGTTGCAGCAGGGTGTTGACAGGGAACTTCCAGAAATGCATGCCAAATTCAGAAAAGGGCAAAGAAGAGAGATGTCATTGTAGATGTGAGATGGATCTTACCAACTTTGACACCAACCTTCCCTCCCATGGTACTCACTACTTTTCTGATGGGTTTGATAATTTGGTGCAATGAATTAGAATCAACTCAACAGCAGCGTTTTGGGTTTGGTTTTTGAATAATAACAGGTGAGGAGTTTATCTAACTTGCATGGACCACTAGCTAATCAAGTAGATCACCACCCTCTTCAATTACTTGCAAGCTAGCAACTTCTATTTTCACAGGATTTCTACCAAGCATGATATCCTTCTCCAGAGAATGGTCCCTTTTAACTAAATGACCAAAGTAGATGAGACAAAGTTTGGCCATTTTTGCTTCCAAGGAGCATTTTAGCTGCACTTCTTCCTGGACAGATTTGTTCTTTTAGCAGTTCATGGTACTTTCAGCATTCTTCGCCAACACCACAACTCAAAAGCATTGACTCTTCTTTGACCTTCCTAATTCATTATTCACCTTTCACATGCATATGAGGTGACTGAAAATCCCAGGGCATGGGTTAGGTGCACCTTAGTCTTCAAGGAGACATCTTTGCTATTCAGCACTTTAAGGAGATCTTTTGCAACAGATTTACCCATTGCAATATGTCATCTGATGTCTTGACTGCTGCTTCCATTGGTGTTGATTGTGGACACAAGTAATATGAAACTTTTGACAGCTTCAATCTTTTCTCCATTTATCGTGTTGCTGCTTATTGGTCCAGTTGGCCAGTCATTAATTTCTATTCCACTCAAGGCCATTGAAATTGGTCTCTGAAGGATAACAAATAGTTTCTAAATAAAATGTCTCAGTTAGTAAACAGGGCAATGCAAAATCTCAATTCCCAATATAGGTAGCAACAATGCCTATGAATTAAAACAGAAAAAGGGGATGACCTCCCCTCAAATTGAGGATAAGAAAGATAAACTTTTCTTTTCTTCAGAACAGCTACTTTGATTCTCAGAAGATTTCCTAAGAGCAAGTAAAATTATTTAAAATTACTTTTGAATTTAATGGTTGACTTTTCTCTGAATTAAATCAGTAATTTATTCTTTTATTCCCAGACTGAAACTGTATTTTTTTTTTTTTTTTTTTTTTAGATTCTGTAGAGCTCTCCCTAATAATACTAAAAACATAAAGATTGGGATAAAATAGTTTTTATAGCCAACAATGCTTGATACCAAAAATCAAAATGTAAAGGAATGAAGTGTTAAATGATATCACCTTTATATTTTTAATCCCTTCAATTTCCACTTTTTCTAGAGCATCAATTCTTTTTTTCCATTTTTTTATTGTTAATATATAGATAGTACGATATTTTTTAAGAGCATAATATATTTGTTTCCGATATAAACAGGAAATTAGTTAAGATTATTAAAAGTGTAGATATTATCAGAGACAAAACATATGGATAAAAATATAAAAACACCTTTAAATCTTTTAAACCAAGACATGGTAATAAAATAACAACATGAAATGAGAGAAAAAAAAACATAGCTCAGGTGAGTGTTACTCATCTCTACATAGTGGCTTGCTAGGGCCGACTCGACGGCACATAACAGCAACAACAATAGGGTCAATACAATGTTGCCAGTTTCCATGGTGTGTTCACATTTCCTCCACTGTTGTAATGTATATCAGCACCTCTTTCCTTTTTTTTTTTTTTTCTTTTTTATTGAGATTTGGGTGAAGATTTACAGAGAAAATTCACTTTCCATACAGCAGTTCACATACACTTTGTCTCATGACACTGACCACAATTTACCACACTGCAACAGCTCCATTCCCACTTCCTCCCAATAATTATGTCTTCCCTGTATCCATCCCTCCATGCACTCCTGTCCCCTAAGCTGTCTCCCGGTGCATAAGCAGCACTCATGATTGTTCTCTCCAAGGAATGTATCTGCCTCAGGTAAATGTTCAACTCATATGCCTGTCTTTTGCTTGGCTGGAAGCCACAGGTGTGAGTTCAATTCCAAACCTGACAGCCATAGTCTCAGTGATTCCACCAGGCTCTATCAGACCAGCAAACCTGGTCCCCTCCCCCCTCTTTTTTTTTTCAAATGATTTTGAGTTTTGTCCACATTGTTCTCCCTCTCTATCCAGGATCTCCTACATAGATCCCCTTCCAAGTGGTTGACATTGGTAGCCAGGTATCATCTAGTTCTTCTGGTCTCATAGTCATATAGACTGCAGATTGGATGGTGTACCAGTTGCTAGGACTGATTGTATCCATGAGTTTTTGGTTTTCTTCATTCTTCTTTGCTCTGGATGGGATACACCCATCGTTGCATCTAGCTGGCAGCTTGCAAGCTTTTAAGATCCCAGTCATTACTCGCCAAAGTAGGAGGTGAACAATGTTTTGTGTAGTATGTTATACCAATCGAGCTTGATGTCCTCTGTGACTATAGTCCTGAGCCCACAGGTTCAACTATTTGGTTCCTCTGGGTAGCTGGCTGTGACTAAGCAGTGACTACCACCTTGCCTCTTGTCAGCTCTATGATACACCTGGGAATTCAGATCATACACATAAACTTATAGGACCATTGTCTGCCAACCCTATACATGTTCTTGGGTACACTTCCCGCTTCATAGACATACCTACTACTTCAGACAGTCCACCTATCTCTCCACCCATCTATCCACCCGTATACTCATGTTTACCTTCACTGACAACGCAGTGCTGTATGTGCAAATGGGTTCATCTTTGTTGTCTGTACTTCCCATGTACCTCTCTATATCTTTCTTTTCCTCAATGCCACCATACTGATCACTCACATTTGGTACATTGCCCTTCTCTTCACCCAAATCAATACTTATTTCTATCTCTCTAACAGTGTTCTCTCCCCTCCCTTCCCACCCCTGGTAACCAACAAAGATAATTTCCTTCCATAGATAAAACTTTCCTTGACTTTTACCATAATGGACTACTATAATATTTGTCCTTTTGTGATTCACTTATTTCACTCAGCATAATGTCCTCCAAGTTCATCCATGTTATGTGGTGCTTTGCAGATTCTACATTATTCTTTAGCGTTGCATATTATTCCATTGTGTGTATGCACCATAGTTGGTTATCCATTCCTCAGTTGATGGACACCTAGATTGTTTCCCTCTTTTGGCTATTGTAAATAGTGTTGCGATGAACATGAGTGTGCATATGTCTGTTCTTGTCATGGCTCTCACTTCTTTAGGTTATATACCTAGTAAAGGAATGGCTGGGTCAAATGGTATTTCTAATTCC